>NC_044352.1:36641782-36821782 GCF_007364275.1 Archocentrus centrarchus | reverse complement strand
CATGAATTATAATTTGCCTCCTTGGCATGCAAATGCCTGCAAGTTCTCTTCTCCTTCGCCTTTGGTGTACTGCATATGCGGCAGTCTCTAGCTGCATACATCAAACGCAATTAGGTAGAACTGCAAATTCCATCTTGGCCAAGATGGCGGGCAACATGGCAGCTTCCACAGACCGGCGCCTGCTGCTGTGCATTTTTAATCGACTAAATTTATGAGAATGCATCAGTTTGTTGGAAGATGCAGTTGCACTCTAATCAATGTATATTTATGAGTACAACATTCTTTTTTCTATTAAATAACCTCAGAAAAATGACTGACTGCACCTTTAGTGCTGGAATTCTTGCATCTGCAAATTCTTTCAGAAACAAAGAACTGAATCAGTCTCTTAAACAGTGTAGTTTTATCCTTTACCAGTAGCCCTAATAATATGCCGCACTGCTTTTTAATACTCATATGTTGTTTAATAAACCCTTCATGCAGCTGCCAGCAGTGGTGGATGTTTGCCATCCAAGCCAACCTGAGTGAGATAAGAGAGCAGCGGCGGCGAGGCAGCTGGGAGTTTGCCCTGCAGCGGGCCCGAGACACCCAAACCTACACCAGCCTCTACTTCAGAAGGCTCAAAGGAGTTCCACTGAGCCCTCAGGAAGAGGTACTTCTGTCAAAGACCAAATGAATGACAGACATTTGATCATTTAGTGTAACATATTGCTAATATAAATAAAAAAACATACAAATATTCTTAATAAAAACTGCCAGATATTGATGTTATGGTGTCCTTATATACGTTTAATTCACAGCAGTCTGATTAGAGTGCACAGAAGTGGTTTCTAAGCTTTTCCTCCTGCACTTTCTGAGCATTTTTAAAAGATACCTGTGTTCCCCACATCCGTACACTTGACTGTAGACAAGAAAAATATGTTTGGAGGAAACCCTGCTTAGCTGAACAATGACAGCATGAAGTCTGTGTGAACTTGTAGGATTTGTTTCCACATGTATGCTCCCTGTTTTGCAGAAGCATAACACACCACACACTAACCTCATCAATCCTCTCATGTTGTTTGTCCAAGTGCATGAATAGGACACCAGTTAAGATACATGGTTGTATTCTTTGAAAGACATTTATAAAACTAACTATAAGAAAACACATCCCTGGACTTTTTCATCCAGAGTGAGCTGGAGCGGGTTGAGGAGGAGCAGACGTTTGAAGAGCTGCAGATTCTCAGAGAAATTGTCCACGACTGGTTTCGAAAGCAGGAAGTAATCGCAGAGGTACGCTCAGGTGCAGAAAACCCAAAATTCTAACACATTATTGGTCTTTGTGCCATTTCCCAGCCTTAGGGAAATGCCTTTAAGACACTGTGTTATCAAAGGAGAGTTTACATCCCATGCAACTGCTTGCAGGAAGCACAGCGATTGCTCCTCAGGCTTTCACTGATCTTTGTCAGACTTCCACAGATTATTCTTTCCGTGTCTCTTCATTCAGAATGCACGTGAGCCCAGCAGTGAGCCCCAGCCGTGTTTATCCACATCTGTTCCAAAGAGCGAGAGCTCAGGGATGATCCAGTACCTACAGTCATGGTTCCCGGGCTGGGGAGGCTGGTATGGAGATTCTCAGGACCCAGATAGACCACAAGAACTCCTAGAAAGTCCGTCCTCCTGGAATATTCTAGGTGAGAGAGACAGTCCTATGCCAGCTGCATACAATCTAACATCTGTCTTTCACCTGTTCCAGCACTAGTTGGCATAATGAAATATTCTGGTATAGTATAAATTTCTTTAAAAGATTCTGACTTCTTGATGATTTAATTATTTTTTCAGCAGAAACAGAGGACTTGTTCGATCCCTTGGAGGACTCTCATACTTTAAATACTTTCACACGGCGAGATCATCTGTTTGCCCGGATGGAGTTCTTACTAGAGAAGGGCGGAGTCACGCTCTTCCACCAGGACAAGAGGGGGGAGACGCTGCACGAGAGCGGAGTCATTCAGCTGGAATTCTCAGGTACAACGAAGCAGTGAAATGTTTATGTAGACATTGGGAGACAGAAGAGACTCGCTGAACGTAAAGGTGTGTTAGAGGAACATTTATAAAGGGGACATTTATAAAAAGAAGAATGAGAGTAAAAACGGTGGCCAGATGTTTTCATACGTTTGAAAAGATTAACGTGTAAACAAGCTTTAAAGTAAATTCACTTGCTTTACGTGCCATATTTCTAATATTGTTGACCATTAACAGTGGTGACGGCCTCCCCAGCAACAGAATACAGATGGGCTAGAAATTCAAAGACAAATCTTAACCTTTGACCTCCACAGTAAATGGATACAGTGGCTCTGATGAACTGTGGCATTTTTGCAATTTAATTATTTATTCACAGCTTATTTCCAATAATAAATGAATCCATTACAGGTTTCATCTTCCACAGAGTGATGCGGTTATCAAAATAAACTCATAGCACTTCTGTCAAAGTCCAAATGACTGTAACCCTTTCCTCAGGGGTGAAGGTGATGGTGGAGTCTCTCCCTCGCTCAGAGTCCTCCTTATTGTCTGTGAAGCTGGGCAGTTTGTTCCTCCGAGATTTGACCACTCAGGGCACCATCTTTCCTGTCTTGGTGTCTCCCAAAACGGTAAGCAGTGATAGCAGAGCAGGGAGGGGAGTTCAAAACATGAAGACATTAAGCATCTTATATTTGTATTATACTTTGCTGTATGTTGTATTTTTCTAACAGCTGTTACATTTTATAGGGCAAAGTTGTTGTTGCTATTAACCAGTCATCGAGCCAGTCCAGCAGTACTCCCGGTAAGGTTTCTGTTTGATAATCAATTATAGTTAAGTAAGGTCTATATAGTGTATAATTGGCTGGAACTGCAGTATTTTGGTACTGTATTTGGGTCGTTATGGAATTCTGCACAAAGTGTTGAGAGGATTTTCTAAGTTTAGGCTGTCGATGGTTTACTCAACATAAAACGCCTCCACTGTCATAGTGGCTCTGATGCAGTCTGACAGCCCAGGTATGGAGCAGTACTGTACAGTATGGCTATAGGAATCATTGGGTTTTGACTGGCATAGTACCGGATTTCACTGAATTGTTTGTTTTCTCAATAAACAGACTTGTTCACGTTGATGTTTGCTGTGTTGTGTCAGGATGCAGTGCGGAGTGCTCGCCATGCCCAGTGTTTGAAATGATTTATGAGCGTAACCCTGTGAGGTGTAAGTTTGAGAGAAGACTGGAAGTAAACACCAGTCCACTGAACATCATCTACAACCCGCAGGCTATAAAAGAAGTGACCGAGTTCTTTTATAAGGGAAGAGTTCACACCTCAGGTCAGTGTGTTTGAGGTGGATTTTTACCTGTTCTTCCTCTCTAGTACTTCCTGCATGTGTGATGTGATTATTATATACAGAGTTGACTGAATGGAGGCTGTTTACAAAAACCCCTCTTTTTTTTAAAGATGTTAGCATTACTTTAGCCTGGTGTTTTTGAATAACGGTAGATTATTGTTCTTTAAACATATATTTTTGATCCCCAGGTTTTGGGTATCAGTCAGAACTGGAGCTGAGAGTGGCAGAGGCTGCAAGGAGGCAGTACAACAAGCTGAAAATGCAGACCAAGGCAGAAATCCGACAAACCATCGATCAGCTGCTTGTGGGAGAGTTTATTGTAAGAGAGATTTTCTGAATGGTGGAGTGAAATAACTGATAGTTACATTATGATTAAATCCTCCTGATTCCTACTGATGTGCTTGCTTTGTAGGAAAACAGTAAGCGCTGGACCATGAAATTGGACATCTCTGCACCCCAGGTGATTTTTCCTGATGACTTCCAGTCAGGCGACCCAATGCTCGTTGTTGTTGATTTAGGCAGGATCTTGCTGACAAACTCTCAAGGTAAACCAACAGTTGTGCTTATGTGCCGCAGTGCCTTCATTCGTTTCCCCGGTGGGATGTTTAACGGAACCCTGCTATTGTTCTTTTTCTCAAGATGACACAAAGTCCAACTCAAAAGCTGCTCAACCAGAAAGAGAAGACATGAGTGATGATGAGTATCAGACTCCACTTGCAACCCCACCAGAATCTCCACCGCCTGAGCTCGATTTGCCTTCGAAAGCACCGCTGAAAAATCCTGAGCTTCCGAGCCTCAGATCCCCGGAAAGTACTCAGCCCTACAGACAAAAGCTTTATGAAAAATACTCCTTGTCCTTTAAGGACCTGCAGATAATGGTCGGTCGCTATAAGGACAACTGGAAACATCTTCAAGAGAGTGAGGTAGGGCCTACACACGTGGTGGAGAAGTTTAATGTGCTGCTGCAGCTTGAGCAAAGACTCCGCTACACATCTGACCCCCAGCTGCCTGGAGCTGTGCTGTCAGGAACCCTACCAGACCTCAAGGTCCATATCAACCTAGAGAAGATGACTGCTCTTAGGAGCTGTCTGGCTAGGCTAAACAGTCCAGCTGTGAGTGAAGGGAACAGAGGCCAAGAGAAAGGTCAGACTATCAGGCCTCCTGATCCTCTTACTCTCCGCCATGACAAGATATTTCAAAGAGAGGACAGCTCCTGGAAGCTGCACGGTTCAGCCAAGAATCTGACCCAGAGCGTAATGACATTGGAGCAGCATACACGTGAAGTCCTGGTCGAATCCCGTCTACTGTTAGCTGAATTCAACATTAACTACATGCAGCTTGGCATAGAGAGCGATGGGCGGTACATATCTGTTCTCAAAGTGTTTGGCACAAATGCTCATTTTGTCAAGCGGCCGTATGATGCTGAAGTTGCTCTAACTGTCCATGGGCTGCTGCTGGTGGACACCCTGCAGACGTACGGATCAGACTTTGACCTCCTCGTGGCTTCTCATAAGCATCTCAGTTTTGACATACCCACAGGCAGCCTAAGAGAAAGCCAGCCATCATCTCCTGTTTCAGCTGATGGAAGGTCTCCTGAGCATCAGCGCAGCTACGCTGAGTATTCGTCTCACCTGCCCTCAGATGGACTCTCCCCGTTCAGTTCTTTTTTCAAAGACCAAGAAGCCCTGATTAAGCTTGAGTACCAGTTTGTGAGCTCAGACTGCCCATCCATGAATTTGGACAGCTCCCTTCAGGTTACAAGCATGCAGGTCAATAACTTGGACATCATTCTCAACCCTGAGACTATGGTGGAGCTGCTCAAGTTCCTGCAGAAGTCTTTCCCCAAAGAAGAATGTACCTGGTCTTCATTAGTGCAACAAGATAAAGCACAACAACATACAGCACAGGATTGTGGTGAGGAAGAGGATGGGATATATCAGGCCACCTATGATCAGAACAAAGAACTGACTGTGGAGATCCATCGCCTCAACCTGCTTCTCCTCCGTACTGTGTCCACGGGTACCGTTCTGGGTACTGAGAAGAAAGGTTTGAAGATTGCCACTGCCAGCATTACTGGTACCAAGGTCAATGTGTCCATGGGCAGCCGGTTGGACATTAATGGTTCACTGGGATGCATGCAGCTGGTGGACCTGACCCAGGAAGGAGGCCGAAGCCAGTTTGTAGTCAGCATTGGCAGTGTTGAAGACAGCTCTTCGAATCTTGATGGATTAACATTCCTCTCTGACACAGGAGGAGGTTCTCCTGCAGAAGCTTTAAATTTCCGCCTTATGGAGAAATCCCAAGGGGAGTGTTCTTTGAACCTTCAAATGGCATCATTGCACTACAACCACTCAGCTAAGTTCTTGAAGGAACTCAGTCTGTCGGCCAATGAAGTAGAAGACAATTTCCGCTCCATGTTGAAAAGAGCTGCCACGAAAGTGTCAACAGTTCTAGCCACCAAAACAGCAGAGTATAGTGGGATGGTTTCACTCTTTGAGACGCCATCACGGAAAATTCGAACTTTGAGTCAGAGCTGGGCTTATCCATTTGAAGATGAGGAGGATGTTCCCATGGATAAACCTGAATCCACTTTAGATACGTTCTTAGTAAAGCTGACTCTAAACATCAGCATCGAATCGCCAGTTGTGTCCATTCCCCGAAAACCGGGTCACGCTGAACTGTTGGTTGGTCACCTGGGAAGCATAACAATACAAAATTTTGTTACTGGGCAAGACTCCGAAGGAGAGAGGTTGCAGGTGTTGGTGAAGGACATATGCCTCTATTCACTCAACATGAGTAATTTGGTTGTGAAGAGGTTAGCCAGGGGGGATAAAGCTGGCAGCACGTCACCATCCTGCAACTGGAGCGTCAGTCAGGACGGACCACAGTTCACACGTCACGACTTCTTTGAATCCCTCAACGGGGGAAAAGGTGAGCATGTTAACATTTGTAGGATAGTTCTGTTTCATGTGCCAGATTCTCCGCTCACTGTTCATATAACTCATTTCTTTGATCAGCTTTCCACATACTGAAAGACACCACTATACAGTTCACACTGGAGAAAGTTCCTGCTGACCGAGACGCTCAGCTGACCCTCCTCACCACAGAGGAAGCCTACAGGAGCACCGGGCTGCTGAGAATTGAGGGCAAATTTGTCAATCCTGTTAAGGTATATATACCATAACTGCACATCCAGTCTGAATGTAAGCCTCTATTCATAAAGTGACCGTTGAACAAAGAAGGAGCGGTTTTTGTTTAAAATATAGATGTGTGGTGATTTTTACCTTCACAGCTCACAGAGTGTATTTATGAAAGCACAGCAGTTATGTCATCGGTACTACAACAGAGCCGGGCGTGCTGCTGCACTCACTTTTACTTTAGAACACAAATGCTGCCCAAACCTCTGCTTTAACATCACTGTTAAACTACTGTCAGTGAAGAGCACCGCTCCCACCAGACCTGTGTTACATTAACCATAGTAACAAAGAAACTGATGGTATTCTATTCAATAATAATATATGAGATCTAAACAAATGTACATGATGCCTCGATGTTAGCCGTTGGTTTCTGTGCTCGTCTGCACCACACAGCAGGTTATATATGTGCTTAAAAGGCATCAACACCAGAAATGTTGGTCTAAAGGTCCAGTTCACACCTGATTACCCAAACAGATGAGTTATAAAAGTTCAGCTTTTAATAAAAAAAGAAACTATACACAGAGACCAACACTGTTTTCATAACATGCTTCTGTATGCTGTAAAGTTGGCCATTTTAAAATGGACGTCTGTGGGGATTCACTTGCTTTTAAAGCCCCAAGTGGCCACTCGAGGAACTGCAGTTTTCTGCATTATCTTGATTTTTGTCAGAGGTGGAGATGGAAACGGAGAGGAAATGTTAACAAAAGAGGACTCTTCTTCCTAAAATATACTGCTGAAAACTTAGGAAGTAACACTTGTGTGTAAAACAAACCTTTTAAAGATGGAGTTAAAAATAAATGAAATTCCCAGACTCTGCTTTCTTAGATGCAGCTACTTCTCATTGTGTCAACTTAACGATGCTCAGTCAGGCGTAACGTGCAACAGCTGTATGAAACTTTTTTGTGTTATCTGCTGGATTATTAATTGCTTTAACATTTGACATTTGTAACAGGTTTTCCTGTGCAAGCCTGTGTATGAACAAGTCCTCCAGACTCTGGACAATTTGTCCCTGATCGAAGAGCAACGTGTCACACCGAGCCAGCCGCCCACCCCCCCACCACCAACGCCTTCCAGCACCAAACCTCACCGCTTTCCAGACCCCCAGGGAGGACTGTTTGCAAGGGACCCTCCCCATATCAGCTTCTCTCACACATCACTGTCCTCCCCTTTGGCTCTGCAGTCAAACAAACCTGCAGCTGACTCTGTGTCCTTCACACAGCTAAAAGTCACCTTACATGTGGCAGAATTGCAGGTCCAGCTCAGTGCTGATCTAACACAGGGCTCCCAGGGCTTAGTCAGTCTGCGCTTCCAAGATTTGGAGGGAGACTTTACCAAGGATCACCCTCATTTACTGGAAATCCAGCTGGCTCTACGTTCACTGCTCATGGAAGACCTCCTGGAGCAGAATCCCGAGTCTAAGTACAAACATTTGATGGTGTCTCGCGGAGCTCCCAAGCCCTCCACATTTAGTCCAAAGGAGTACCTTTCTCAAAGCTGTCCATCAGCATCAAATGCTCTGTACCCAGATATGCCTAGGTCACTGCCTGCACACATGGAAGAGGCTCAGAACGTGTTCCAGCTCTACCAGAGGCATCCCAGCAATCCTTCATCTAGCAGTCGCAAATCCAAAAGGGATCCTGACTGTCCCAGCACTCCCCCTCCTTCTCCTAACCACCATACACCCTGTCCTCACTCGGCCCCCGATTTTGACGACTCATTAGTTCACATCAGTGTGCTGCTGGTCGACCAGAACCACCCAGAGTTCAAAACACGTTATGGGAGCGTGGGACGAAGTGTGGATGTTGACTTTAACTGCTTGGACATTTTGATCACGCTGCAGACCTGGGTGGTTATTCTGGACTTTTTTGGGATTGGCTCCACAGCCAATAATCATGGACTGAAGGTGCCTGTGACACCCCCAACCTGTGCCAGGACACCCTCTGTACGAGCCAGACAGCAGCGAGGAGGACACAACAGAGCGTGTCAACACCAGAGTTGACATGAAGGTAGGTCATACTAAAACGTATCAGCCATATGCTGAATCCAGAGCCAGAGCTAATTTCTTCACCATGAGTTCTTAAATGGCCAAGTCAGTCACCTGACTGTTTCCACACTTCAGTCAGCGCTCGACTGATTTCTAATTCTGCGGGTTTGTATAATTAGTTTGGTGCCTGTGAAAATTTAGTGTCAAAATCAATGGCTTAAATTCCTGAACAGTTATTGTTTTGTTGCTCGTTTTGTCAAACTCTTGAAATAAAGCTGAAGGGCCTCCCTCCCTTTCTCCTGCGTCACCAGCAGACGGATCTTTGAGCCAAAGACTTTCAGTAGATTGTTAAATAAAAGCACATATCTGCTGTTTGAGAATTGAAAAATGGTAATTTATCAAATCAGAGTTTCCACAGATGTTTTACTTTGTAGCCATTCTACACCATTTTCAGCTGATTATTGGATGGTAATACTATGTGCACTCACCAGCCAGTTTATTAGGTACACCTGTTCTGCTTCTTGTTAATGCGTGTCAGTGCATTTAGGCATGTAGACATGGTTAAGAGCACCTGCTGAATTTCAAACCAAGCATCAGAATGAGGAGGAAATGTGATTGAAGTGACTTTGAACATGGCCTGGTTGTTGGTGCCAGATGGACTGAACTGAAACGGCTGATCTGCTGAGATTCTCCCTCACAACCATCTCTAAGTTTGACAGAGTGGTTCAAAAAGAGAAGATAACCAGTGATGCCAGCTCTCTGGCTGAAAATGCCTTTTTGATGCCAGAGGAGAATGGCCAGGCTGCTTCAAGCTGACAGGAAGGCAGCAGTAACTCAAGGAAATACTTGTTACAACCGAGGTATGCAGAAGAGCATCTCTGAATGCACAGCACGTTGAACCTTGAAGAAGATGGGCACCAGCAGCAGAAGACCACACAAATTTGCAGCAACTGCGTGATGTCAGAATGGAGCAAAATCTCTGAGGAGTGTTTGCAACACCAAACAGAATTAAAGCAGTTCTGAAGACAAAACGGGGTCCACCCCACTACTGACAAGGTGCACCTGAGAAAGTGGCTGGTGTGTGTAAAGTAGCAGTTGTGAAGTGAATTCTTTCTTGCTAAACCATGTCCATGTTTCCATTCATAGGTTCATTCTCTGTCTCTTGTACTGAACAAGAAACTCAATGAGCTTGCCAGAGCTAGTGTGTCCAAATTATCTGCTCATCTGGAAATGCTTGGTGTGTATGAGAGGCTTTAAATTCACTTTGCCTGATTATTTTTCTTTATCTTATCACTGTGACTAAAATCATTGCGTGTTTATTGTTGTTACATTTTGTCTGATATTTCAGATGGTGACATGAGCTTACAAGGCACTCTAGGAAGTTTGTCCCTGAGTGACCTGACCCCACACGGTGACCTCTATAGAGAGCGTTTCACCACACAAGGAGGGGAGGCACTTATCTTCAACATTCTTAAGTATGTATCACAAACCGTGCAGCAACAAAGGAATGAAAAAGATCAGGCTGTTTGTAGTCACCTTTGTGCTTTGTTCCCTTCAGGTACGGCCGGCCTGATCCTTACCTGGAGCGGGAATGTGACATCAAGGTGTGTTTGCAGATGGCCTCGGTGCAGTACGTCCACACCCAGCGCTTTCAGGCCGAGGTGGTGGCCTTCATCCAACACTTCACTCAGCTGCAGGACGTTCTGGGCAGGCAGCGGGCTGCAGTGGAGGGCCAACTTGTGAGTGTTGCCTGCTGGGGCTGTGATTATGGAATCACATTATAGAAAGCATCAGATGATGTCCATGTCTTAGTTACATTTGCAAAAAAATGTTGATCAAATATTTGCAAAAACCAAAATTTCCAAATGAATTCTGGTTCAGTTTTTATCTAAGTCACAGATACAAACACAAACTGACTTCTCTAATAACACAAACAGCTGAACTCACTGTGTTCTGTATGTGTGTAACAACGTGGATGATGACACATTTTTGCCTCTGCTGCAAGTTAATCTTGTTCCATCTGTCCAAGAATTTTCCCCCAGAATTTCATGTATTTCCATTCATGAAGGCGCCTCCTGGATTTAATCCTTGACACTGTTCTAGTTAGATGTGACGGAGTTTCTCCTAACGAAGGAAGGAATTCTGCAATCATCCACTTTAGGTTTCCTCTGTGGTCTTCCAGACCTTTTAGTGTTGGTGAGAAGAAGCTTTGCTTCTTTGTAAGCATGTATCAGATTGTAGCCGCTGCTACAGTTTGGTTTTCTCTGAGAACTTCAGATCCATTGAATTAAAGCTGAAAGTCTTGATTGATTTTAAATCCACTGTGGTGATGCACAGAGTCATTGTCCACAGACTTATGGACCTAATGGACCTCTTCAGCCTTTACTAAAATGTTTCTTCTGTGAAGGTTCAGTAACCAGACTTTGCATCCCTTTCTGTTGTTGTTATTGGAGGGGTACCACTACATGACACACTTCAACCTCAACCCTTTGATTTAAATGACTCCAAGTAACTGTGAGCTCAGGGGTTCACTTACTTTTTTAGCTACCAGTGCATTCAGTCATTATCAATTCAGTCTTATTTATGTAGCACCAAATCACAACAGCAGTCGCTTCAAGATGCTTTATATTGTAAAGACCCGACGATAATACAGAGAAAGCCCAACAGTCAAAACGACCCCGTATGGGTTAAGATCGCATCTTGTGATCAGTCATGCTTACTCCAAACGGGTCACTACATGTGTTACAGATTGTTCATTCCTTTCTAAAGGTGCGTGATCAGCCTCAGAGGGCGTCCAGGGTGCTGCTGGACATTGAGGCCGGTGCCCCGGTTATTCTCATCCCAGAAAGCTCCTGGTCCCCGAGGCTCATTGTGGCCAACCTTGGCCAGCTGAGGGTCAAGAACTGCTTCCTGCCAGCCGGGGTGCCTGGGACTTTCTCCCTCCGAGACAAGGTAGAGAAACTGACCATGGCACATGCCTTTTTCCCTTCTCTGGTGAGTCATGCTTCTTGTTTCCTCCATGCATGCAGTGATCCCTGAACCCACTCTGCATCCTCTTTTTTCTGATTTACTAATCTGTATATTTAATTGTACTTTCAAAAAATCCACTTCCCACACTAACACTGACTGTAGTAAGTATTGTATTATTATGGTGTGAAATGCTCAGTGAATATAATGCTGCCTGATGTTTTAACTAATGACTGTCTCAGTTCATTCGTGTAAAGTGCAGCACGTGTTGTTATGGCTCATTCAGAACCCATCACAGCGTCTGAACACAGAAACGTTGATACCTGCAGAACGGACATTCCTGCTTTTGTGAACAGACCAAAAAAGAATCACAAGTTGAGGGTTTTTATTGAGGGAGTATAAGGAGGTGGACTCTTACACACTAAACAAACCAACAGGTTAATCACAGGATTCAGACTTCAGCCTGAAACTCCTCGTCATGACTTAGTCTGCACCGTATACATGAATCCTTAGTTTTACCACAGTGATGGTGTGTACAGGTACACTTTGAGCCAGCTGTGATAATCATGTGCACGTCATCGGCCAGACCAATGAAAAGCAGTCACGTAGACTAATCTTCCAAAAATCTTCCCAATTCATACAGGGATCCGTCCCACTACAAGGTACCGTGGAGTGCTTTTGGTGTGGAAAGGTGCTGCTTTTACAGAACCTTTCCATTTTCATTCTAAATGAAGTTTTCCAACCATAAACATCTGGATGATGACGTAAAATAAAGCAGAGAGATGATGATAACAGCCACATGTGGCTCCCATGTATTCCATCCTCATCTGCCTTATAAAGCTGGCTGTAGTTATTGTTGAATCATACACTGACAAAACAAAGCTACACATTAACATTAACAATAACATTATTACCCCACCATCTGTCTGAATTATAACCTGTACTCTTTTTGCTGCTGCGTCCTCTGCTGATGGAAAAGTTGAAAATGACCTTTAGTGAACATGGAAAATGAATATATTAGATTCATATCCAGTTTATGTGTGTTTTTGTTACATGGCGTTTAAAAACCTTGTTTTGTTGTGCCTGTAAAAATCATATTTTTAAATAGACTCTGTGATCAGCTGTGCAGCTTTCTTCCTTTCTTTTTCAAAGGAGCGTGTCCAGAGCGCAGCAGGGAGGAGCGGTGAGCAGGACAAGCCTCGAGTCTCCACCTGCAGTTCGTCCACAGGCTTCGACCCTGGCAGGCCACAGACCGCAGACGCAGAGAGGACGCCCGAGAAGGACGACCCTCACAGTTTAGGTCAGCGCCTCTGCTCAGTTTTAGAGAGAAAATAAAGACAAACAGCACTGCCCTGTACAGTCATAGGAAAACAAACACCTGCCAGTTTGAAGGCTTTACACATGAGGATAGAATAAGAAATGATCTTACAGGTAAATACCACCTCAGATGAGGAACACATAACAAATTACACCTCATCATTATTTCTTTAACAGCAAAAACCAAAATGCAGAAAGAGTGTGAAACTGACGACATCAGATAATTGATAATACCCTGAAGCAGCTGTTTTGTGTATCAGTCTCTCACACTGTAGAGGTTTTGTACATGTGGAGGTTTTGCTTCAGTTCACTGAGGTTTGTGGCCATTCGTTTGAGCACAGCTCTCGGGTTCAGGTCTGGACTTTCTGTTGTTTAGTTGCTCTGGATTATTATCCGGTTGCCTGACCCAGTTTTAGCCCATCTCTGTCTGATGGACAGATGGCCTCAGATTTGACTCTTGAATACTTTGATATACATTGGAGTGACTGCAAGGTGCCCAGGGCCTGTGACCCCGACCATCAGCCCTCCACTGCCGTTCTGACCGCTCTGAGGTGTTTGTGTTGATTTGCTGTGTTTGGTACTTCTCACATCTTTATTGTTTGATTTAAAATCCATTGTGGTAAAAACTATAAGAATGGTGTCTCTGTCCACTCACAGACCTGACTGGATGTGGTGTGTGTCTGTCTCCATTAGAAAACCATGTGTGCCTGTTGGACTGCATTGCACTGGACCTGCAGGAGATGGATATCTTTGCTGCGGAGCGGCTGCCCTGTCAGCCCTTGGACACTGGTGGGAAACCTGAATATTCAGACCTCATCTTTCCTTCATATTCTGTCCGTCGCACTGGAAACAACCTGCTGAAAGACTGCTGCCGCCTCAAGCTTAAAGTGGAACGTAACCTGGACAAGTAAGCCCTGCTTTTAAATGCTCAGACCCGACAGCCCTGACAGGCTCATGTTCACTGTCCGTCCATTTTTCCTTGTTGTTTTGCTGTAGTCTTTACCATAAAATGAGTCCTTATAAATCAGGGCAGCATTTTCATGAGTAATTGATCAATCAAGCAAGTATGAATAAGCCTTCCTGCCTCATAAACTTTATTTACACATCAAAAAGATCACTGCTGAAAGTCCTGAAACAAGGAGTTTTTTATTTAAGCAAGATTCACCTGGTTGTCCTGGGCTTGGATCTAAAGATCCCAGATCTTAAAGATCTTAAAGGGATTTATGAGAGATCACTGCATTTGCATTTGCATGAGCTTATAGCTTATGCCTAAGTTGCTACACAGAAAGCAGGTATGAAGCACAGCAGGCATCTTGTTGAGCACCTCTTTCCACTCAGCTGGTTCTCTGGCTCCAGATACGTCCACCAGCAGCCAGAGTTCCCACTTTGGCTCAGTTCTTTTTTTAATTGTCATTTTACATGAGCATCCTATTATAGACCTTCAGTATAGCACATTTATGCTCATTGATATGCTTCAGTTCTCTTTTACATGAATAATGGGAACTGTGAAAAGCAAGTGTTCAGAAAAGGGCTGTTGTTTCCTGTAGCAGATAGCAGGAATGTGTCAGCATAAAACCATACTCATAATCCAATCTTGATCAACACTCAGGGAGCTAAGCCATGCAGTCCCTGACATGTCCGTCCATGGCAGCCTGTCGTCAGTGCACTGCTCTCTGGATGTGGAGCACTACCAGCTTATCAGAGGGCTGCTGGAGAACAACCTGGGAGAGCCTGTTGAAGATTTCCTGCGACCCTACAACCTGCAGGACCCCAGCACCTACGTGAGAAAGCACACACACACACACACACACACACACACCTGAACAGTTTACTGCTCTACACATATTTGTAATGACTTTCTGTCAGGTCAAAAAATCCTACAAAACGTGGCTTGTTCGTCTTACATACTGCAGACCATTTATTCATTAAAAAAGCTGTAAAAGGGCCATATGGAGCAGATAGCTTACAGTGGAGTGTAATCACAAGACAGTGACTGCAGACAACAAGCCTACAGTTCTGGCTACATGTCAGGTAGTGACAACAGCAACTACTGCCATCGTATTCCCACCTTGGAAGGTCTCATTGCCAGAATGGGAAAACAAATGTTCACATTGCGACAGCCCTTATGTTCACAGATTGATGTTGTCTTTCTCTCCAGACGGTGTTGAGTGGAGATGTGTATACCAACCTGTCGTTCTTGTTGGACATGATGGATGTCAGTTTGGAGCTACTGTACAACCCAGAAAACAAGGACTACAAATGCTCGTTAGCAAGGTGAGTCTTTTCTGAGTCGTTGTGGCCGTATAAAGAAATCTCTCATGTTTTTCATGCTGCGTTGCTTCAGTTTATTGATGACTGCAGCCCCCCCTCCCCAGCTGTTCAGTCAGGTTTGACTGGGCCATTGCAACACATTGATCCTTTTCATTTTCAGCCGTTCTGTTGTAGACTAGCTGCTGTTGTCCTGCTGCATGACCCATTTTTATCCAAGCGCTATCAGTCTGACAGATGGCCTAACATTTGACTCTGGAAAACCCTTAACTGAGGTTTTGCAGACATGTGACCACCAACCACATGATGTTAACTTGTCTGCCTTTTTGGACGTGACAATCATGGAGACAATTTAGGATCAAGTGAATGAAGTCCCAGTCACACAGGCTTAGAGACCAGTCCACAACCATCTGGTAACCACTGGTCATGATGGAAAAAGAAGTGGTTGCTGGAGGTCAATGGGAGTCGCTGGACAAATGATTGGTAAATCCCCGGTCACACAGGCCTGCACAGCAGTCAGTAACCTTCTGGCAGTCACTTGTTGCTCGGGAAAAATGCGTAAAGTTGGTAAAAACTTCCTGGCGACTGCTGTGGTCGCTGGCATATTGATGCGGTTGTAATTTGAATGGAAGTGATGGACTTGTCTACAAACACTGGCCAGCTGCTCTCTGAGCTGTAGTGGAACTGTGAAGAATGCACCTCAAACAGGAACTGGAGACCATTTGCCTTCAAAGTAAAAGTTGGGCCTTATACAATGTCTTGGCTGCAGCACCGAGGCACAACTTTTACTGTGAAGGTGAATCTTCTCCATTTCTGGAGATGTCTGTGTCACACTTTCTCAAGTTGTGCTACCACTCGAGTGAGTGTTTGCAGACAGATATGAAAAACTACAGGAAACGGTGACAGTAACCAAAGCAACCATTGGGAGGGTTTTGGTGCAGTAACCTTCTTTGTATTCGAGATCACCCATCAAGAGCCGGCAACCTCCAGGAACCACTGCCAACCAGTCTGGGAATACACATTTTTCCCTGGCAGCCGGTGGCTGTGTCATGTTCAATATGTGCATGACTCATTATGGAGGAGTTCATGGTTGACTCAGTGACTGCCCAGGTCCTATGGCTGCAGAACGAGCTTAAATCATCACCCCTCCACCAGCACGCTGACAGGTGGTGTGAGGTGTGTGTGCTGATGTGCTGTGGTGTTGGGCATCAGTGTCTTGAGTTTGTTCTGATACAACTTTGTGTCCACTCCTGGGAAGATTGTGACATTGTGTTAAACACACTTGAACGCTCCAGACCAGCAAACTACCCAAACCTCTGCTTTTATAGAGGTGCGCACACTCACTGATGATCAGTTAATCAAGTGCATCTAATTAGCAGCACCTGGTTGCTGCTTACGCTCTTATGGAAGCAGCAAGGGTGCACTTCGTTTTTCACAGGACTGTAGAGGTTTAATCCCACATCTGTAAATGGGCATGCAAACAATGTAGACTGTATATAACTACTCTCATAGAAATAAGTGTTAAAAAGAACTGCACACAGCAGGGTTTTCTAGCATTTTCTCTTGTTTAGTGGCCCAGAGGAAATTGAAGATCTGTGTCTCCTTTGGACTCCTCTTACCAACATTAGCTGACAGTTGTAACTTGGGCTTGGTTGTCTAACAGTTCATAGATGAGCTGTAGATATGATTTATTTTATTTGTATTTAATCTTTATTTTGCCAGGAAAGATCCCACTGAGATTCTTTTACAAAGGAGTTCAGACCAATACACAAAGTTTCATAAAAACAAACTTTTATCATAACAGTCAACATAAAAATGAATTAAAATTATGATACTTAATGGTGCGGTGTGTCTGAGAGATTTAAATGGGACATTTTCTACAGTGGAGTCAGAAAGTATTCCATTTCATGGTTTTATTTTTAATTCTCTTCCAAAGGTTTGACTTCCTTAAATCCAAGCTGCTCTTTGAGGGTTTCTCCAATGGATCCAAGTCTGTCAACCTGGTGTCTCATTCCCTGCTGGCATATGACACTCGATACACCGGGCTAAATAAAAGAGATGATGGGACAAGGCACAATGTCTTTGATTGCATTCTCCAGGCGTCCAAAACAGGTGCTAACCGGGCGTCCCTACAGCTTGAGCTGCATTATAGGTAACAGAATAGTTTCAGACTGGAAGAAATGGAGATTCTAGGTAATGTTAGATACTCACATACTTTATGATCTACCTTTCTGCAGATCCACACGTGAGTCTTCCAGCTTCACAGTGGTCCTTAACAACCTCAGGGTCTTTCTCATCTTTGACTGGCTCCAGTTGGTACGAGACTTCCTGCGGAAGCCAGCTGACAAGGTACCGAGCGATGCCGAGCATCGTCAGCGCTGGCCTAGTAACACTAGCACCGACTCGGGTCCCAGCGCCTCAGCCACCACGATCGGGGCCGTCATGCCAAAGACTGTTAAGAGTGGAGTGGTCACCAAGAGGTCCACGGTGTCCGTCACCCAGGACCGCTGCCTTGAGGTCAAGATCAACGTCACAGGTCAGAGATAACGAAGGAAGAAAGAAACCTGAGTTTTTAACCTCAGACCACAGCGGCTGCATCCAGCACTGTAACTAATGCTACTACAGCCTTTGATAGCAAGTTTTTTAAGTCAATTTTAATCTTTTTACTTGAGTTCAGAAATACTTTGTCAGTTCAGCAGATGTATTTTCACTGGAACTACAAATGAACAGAGCTGTGATGGCAGCTCACTGATTTCCTCTGTAAGGAAGGATTTTATGGAATCAGCAACATTAATCAGCTGTAGAAAAAGTTGCTCGTCCCCTTTAAATGAATTATGTATTGAATGTATTAACTCTCAAGATCTTCATGCACATCTTAGTTGCTATATCCAGAGTTATTACAAAGTGTTTAAAAACAGGAGTTGCTAACAGGTCAGAGACGTCTAATGTCCCTGAAGTGGACATTGAAAAAATCTATAATTTTTCTTCTCCTTCATGTTTAAATGATAGCACGGCCTGCCCATGAAGGTCTCAAGTTATAAATGAGTTCAACCCTGAGGTGACCTGCATGTCTTACTGAATTTTAAATATTTCTTTATCCTTTGACGTCCAGGCACAGAGTTTGTGGTCGTGGAGGATTCGTCCTGCCTGGATACCAATGCCATCATCCTAAAGGGCACCACTGTCCTCACCTACAAGCCCCGCCTGCTGGACAGACCCTTCTCTGGCAGCCTGGCAGGAATCGAGGTGACATTTCTCACTGAGACTGCTGCTTCTACCACTGCTACTTTTTTTTATCACCATAATCAGTTCAGATATTTCATTCGTCATCATTTATGACATATTAAATGATATAATTCTGGTATTACTATTTTGGCTGTAGCACAGCCTGTTCTTTTACTGCTCTCCTGGTTTGTTGACGCTGCCTCTGAAAGCTGCTGTCAGTTACAGCCCTCCTGTCTTTAAAACAGGTTTGATTTTAGAAAACGCTGCACTTAAAACTCCATCAGCTGCAACACAAAGTAACGCTGGCCAATAAATACACACAAAGAAATCACATCACAACCACATGGCATGAGTTCAAATGACTTATGGGAGATGTAATCCATAGTGTGTCCCAGACAAAAGGTGGTTCCAGCAAGTCACGATGGTGCCGTCCCCAGACTGAGGCTGAGGTTGGTTTGTCCACAAAGCCCCGTGCTCTTTGTGCTCTTTGTGCTCTTTGTGCTCTTTGTGCTCTTTGTGTGTGTTTATTGGCCAGAGTTACTTTGTGTTGCAGCTGATGATGGAGTTTGGATGAGCACCCAAACATCATATATTTTTTAGTGCAGTATTTTTTAAAATCAAACCCTTTGTAAAGCTTCTACAACCTGGATGTTTAAAGATGAATCTACACAGATGACCCATAATCCTCCTGACCTCATTGCTCTTAACAGTGTATTGTGAATGAATCTAGAGTAATATTTGAGGTTTTGTGACATTAAAGTATTAGACTGGTACTGCTTTAGAGGAGGAGTGCTGCCCAGTACTGTATTAGCTTTAATGCTGAGGAATCCTGTCACACCAGGTGTTCTCGTGTCGGCTGGGCAGCGAGCAGGAGACCGCGCTCTCCATCATCGACCCAGTCAACGTTCAGCTGGAGCTGTGTGGGAGCCCCACATACCAAAGCAGTTCAGGCCTACTGGACGCCTTCAATGTAGAGGACATCCCACCCCTGCTGGAGGTCAGAGGTTAACACTCAGCCTACATAAACTACGTTTGGGGGTTAATTGTGATGTAGTTTGACAAACGAGTTATTACATCACTCAGGCAGGAAGCCCTGAGGATGGTGGCCTCCAGCCTTCCTGTTACTGAATAGAAATGAGATGATTTAAATTTAAGTGGCTTTAGAATAATGATTGTGCTTGGAGGTTAAAGCTGGTAACTGTAGCCAGGTGTACTGGTGCTACAAGGTGTTTCAAACAATGGGATATCGTTTAGATTACTAAGACCTTTACTGTCCTTTCACCTTAGTATACTTTCAGCCAGTGTCCTTAAACTCAACCCTTAATGCTGACTTTCATTTTACCTGCTCATTTTGATTTTATTTAGTGTGGAATTAAATTGGTCTTAAAAAGCTGCATTTAAGTCCTGCCTGTTGGCACTCTGTATAAAATTGCAGTTATGAGTGCAGAGTGTCATCTAGGAAATGACAAAGTTCCACTGGCTGACAGAGAAACCAAAACCAACACCTTTTACAGTCGTGAGTCTGTAAAAGTCTTCAAACAAGCTTAGATCATCGCTCCTCCTCCACCGTGCTGACCGCCGCTCTGAGCTGTCTGTACTCATCTGCTGTTTGGTTTCCTCCAAATGTGCTGCTGTGCATTATGGGCAGACATCTGTCCTTTGGACACATGAAGAGGTTTTCTCCTGCTCCTTCCAAACAAGCCCTTCTTATTCAGACTTTTTATAACTGTATTTGTCATGAACTTTAACATGACTATGGAGCTCTTGGGTTTTTGCAGTTTCTCTGTGCCTGTGTCTGACTGTGGGGGGAAATTATTAACAAAAGGAAGAGCTGCATTGCTCTAAAGGCTTATCCCACAGGTGCTCATCAGCAGGGTGAACACAAACTCATTATAAGTTTTTGAGGCACTCTGTTTAGGATCAGATCTTTAGCAAGTTTATTCTTGGAGCAATTCAACAAGCTAAACTGACTCCAAGTCTTCATCAGGGTCTGTCATGGATGTGTTCTCCAACAGGATGTACAAGATGGAGCACTTTGCAAATTGTAACACTTCTTTTTTAGGGTAAAATGGCCTTGTGGACATTTTTATGTAACTCCAAAAATGGGCTGGACAGAATTACTTTACCCTCAACTTAATATTTGGTTGCACTCCTTTTGGAAAAAAAAGCTGAACTCAACCGCTTCCTATAACCATCAAGAAGCTCCTTCCACCTCTCAGCTGGAATTTTGGACCACTCTTCCTTTGCAAACTGCTCCAGGTCTCTGATACTTGAAGGGTGCCTTCTCCCAACTGCAGTTTTAAGATCTGTCCACAGGTGTTCTGTGGGATTTAGATCCGGACTCACTGCTGGTCTCTTCAGAGCTCTGCAGCTCTTTGTTTTCATCCATTTCTTTGTGCTTTTTGAAGCATGTTTGGGGTCATTGTCCTGCTGGAAGACCCATGACCTTGGACCCAAACCCAGCCTTCTGTGGTCAGAAGGCTGGATCCACAGGACATTGTCCCAGAAGGATTTTGGCTTACTCACGTACGTTTTGTCAAACTGCAGTCTAGCTTTTTATGTCTCTGTGTCAGCAGTGGGTCCTCCTGGGTCTGCTGCCACAGCGTTTCCTTTCATTCAAATGATGGATAGTTGGCCCTGACACTGATGCAGCCTGAGCCTGCAGGACAGCTTGAAGTTCTTTAGAACTTGACTGGAGCTGCTTATCCACCATCCGGACTGTCCTGCGCTGCAACCTTTCATCAGTTTTTCTCTTCGGTCCACATCCAGTGAGGTCAGCTACAGAGCTGTGGGCTGTGAACTTCTTGAATATGTTGGACACCGTGGACAAAGAAACATGAAGATCTCTGCAGATGGACGTGTAGCCGTGACATTGTTGATGTGTTTCTACAATTTTGGTTCTCAAGTCCTCAGAAAGTTCTCGTCTCCTCTTTCTGTTCTCCATGTTTAGTGTGGCACGCACAACACAAAGACTGAGTCAACTTCTCTCCTTTTTACCTGGTTTCATGTGTGATTTTTATATTACCCTCACAGGTGAGTTTAAACGAGCATCAAATGCTTGAAGGTTTTTTGCCCACAATTTTGAAAAGGTGCCAACAATTCTGTCCGGCCCATTTTTGGAGCTTAGCATGAAATAAATGGATTTTGGCTTTTTTCTCTCTTTTTTTGTGTTTTTCCAAAACACACAAAGGAAATGAACATGTGCTTAACAAAACGTGTGTGATTGCAGTCATTTTCTGGGAGAAATATTCATTTTCTGGAAAATTTTCAGGGGTGCTGATGTTTTCGGCCATGACTGTATATGATTCTCTCAATAGTTTGTGATCCATGTGAACTATAGTCTGTTTTTATTGTTTATTGTTTTAAAGGTTTCTTTTACCATTAGTTTATTATACAGTATCATATTTGGGTTAATAAAATTGTTTATGCTTTAGTATTAGTATTTTAATGGTTCAGTTATGTTTTGTTTTGATTTACCCGCAGTGCACAGCCCTTTCCACAGATTGTTTAATATTTTATGATTTTATTGAACATTGTTGAGGTTTTGTTATTGTTTTGATATGTATGTGCTTCTGTCTGTCTCTGTTTTTAGCACCTGTAGGGGTTAAAGACCGGTGCTGATATTTGATCCTGGTTGTGTGTTTGTGGTGTGTGTAGGTTGTGTGTGTTGCTGAATTGCTCCGTGAATAAATGTGGTAGCAGGTTTTCTCCTGAACAGAGCGCCTCAGTGACCTTTTTAGCTCGGTCGATGTGACCTTGGATGTTCAAATTCACACCATAGATGCGTCTACTAAAAATCTCGGACAACTGTGAATCTCTGCGACCTTGACCTAAGCATAAAGGTCAGAGGTCAAGTTTTCTGAAAATCTTGTGAATGCGATAACCCGAGCATTGTTTCATATTGAGCTTGGGTTGAGCTTGTTGGGATGCCCACCCCTAATGAGACTGGCAGATGTCCAGAAATTGCTTGGAAATGACCTCAGACTGAAGGGCAGCGACACCTGAGTGCCAGACCTCTGCTTTATACGGTGCTCGTGTCTTTTTTTAAACATCCTGTGATTGAAATGAATTTCAATAAATTTTTATCATGTGTTACAAGTATATTTAGCTCACTTTGTAAGAAATATGGATACACAGTGAGTGGTGCTGAGGGAGCGGCCAGGCTCATGCGGAGGACAGAAAGCAGTAACTGCATGCTGGATTTGATGGCTCTGTGTAAATAAAATTGATTTCACGTTTCATTCCACTCTGTTTTTACATCTTTGTTAAAGTTTGACAGATTCAAACTTGTTTTGTGAAAATGTTCCAAATAAATAAATGATGCTGACGTGGCTGTTAAAGCGTGCTGCAGCGAGCTCATTTTAGTTTAATTTTTGTCATAAAATAGTTAAACTTTGAAGGAATATGTTAAAAAATGTTTTGAAAGCAGCACAGCACATAATTCACTGAACTCTGACTCACTCCAGAGAAGTCATTTCCTCAGACTTGCCAAAGCAAAGCCAAATAAAGCAACTGTAACCAGCATTTCGCAGTATTATTTCCCAGTATTATTTCCCAGTATTATTTCGCAGTATTATTTCGCAGTATTTCCCAGTGCCTAGAACAGAATGTGAAACTGTTAAATTACCCTTTAATTGTGAATCTGATTTTCTGCAGATTCAGTTTCCAGCTCTCGACATCCGTCTGTCCTACAACGACATTCAGCTCTTCTTGGCCATCGCCAAGTCCATCCCTACTGCCAGTGCTCCTCTGCAGCATGTGTCTGACGCCACTGCAGCCCCCACCAAAGAAGCCACCCCTACACCCAAAGACATCTTCAGGCAGAAGACGGAGTCCCTCATAGGTAGGCTAGTGACAGCATATGCAATGATATTTAGATGTAATGTTGTTAAAAAAACAAAAATGTCCTGTTTGTAGCAACATCAGTGTCAGATTTATTTATAATGCACATTTAAACAAGCAGAGTGGACCAAACAAAAACAACAAACAAACAATAAAAAACCCAAACAAAATATAAACGATGTCCAGATTAGCTCGAATTAAAAGCCAGAGAGTAGAAATGGGTGTAAATGTAGAAACTGTCCGAGCAGCAAATACTAGATCCATTAGTGCTAAAACCATCCTTAAATGAAGGAGCAGGGTTACGGCAAGAGAGCAGTTTCCAGGGCGTAGTTGTTTGACTGTGTCTGATAAATAAGACTGTAACTGGCACAAACTCATCAAAACAGGAGGACATAAAGGGGGTATTAAGGGGTCGACAACAGCAGGGTTAATAAGAGAATTAAAACCCTAAAAAGAACGTGAGGCCTATGGCTGTTAGCAGCAATGTGATTGGATAAGAACTCAGACTTTGCCTTCTTTACAGCACTCTGATAAATAAACTGTGTCCTGAAGAGACTTGGAGTTTGTCCCTTTTCCATTTTCTCCCTGCTTGTCTGCGGTTACGTCTGAATATCCTCATTCAGCCGAGGTTCAGAACGAGCTCCAGAGGCTGCAGCAACCCTTCAGATACATGCAGCTCATTTACAGCCTGTTTTTGACTGACTGTACTGCAGTGATCACAAATGAAATGTTCATGTCACGGTTGTAATTTTTTAGTTACAGTAATTACTGTCATTATGCCAAAAGCACAACAAAATTATATAAATTCCACTAATTAATATTGTTCCCATAAAAGCTTCATAGAGGGGGTGTCCTTTTCTCCTCAGAGGGTCAGCTAACCCATTTGCAGGACCTTGGTTTCAGGAAAGAGGACTGCAAACGGGCCCTGATCCACTGTAAAGGTGAGTGAGACCATTAACGCTGTCCCTCACTCCCTGTAATCTGGAAGTAGATGAAATGCTTCACGAGTGAACACCTATGTAAACGTACGATCGCTGGACCCTCAGGTCAGCTGGATCAGGCTGCAACATGGCTGCTGGAGAATGCTGAAAACATAGCGGGTCATCCTGGAGCCAGGGCGGGATCTGGCACCAGCAGCCACTCAGCTCCTCTGTCGGGAGTGGAGGTGAAGGCTGACAGCATCTGCATCTGCTTCATTGACGACTGCCTGGACTGTGACATACCACTGGCAGAGCTCACCTTCTCCAGTAAGTCTCTCTAAATCACGGTTGTGCGGTTATCAGCAGCCGGTGTGGTCTGACCTCAGTGACCTCAGCTGCTGGGCCAACCTGTTTATTTAGTTCATCTAGAATGGACGAGTTCTTATGTAGCGCTTTCCTACTCTAGCTGAGCAGTCAGAGTGCTTCATACGACACGTTTGTATTTACCCATCCACACACGTTCATACAGGCAAGGTGCTAAAAGTGCTTCTATCTAACATCCACACACATTCAGACCATCAGAGAGCAACTTCAGTATCTTGCCCAAGGATACTTTGGCATACAGACTGGAGCAGCCAGGAATCGAACCACCAACTTTACGATAAGTAGATGACCTGCTCGACCTCCTGAGCCACAGCCACCCTTGAAGTCACCGTTGTTGTGTCCACTAGCATCAGCTGTTTTTGTAGCTGTGAGTTCAGTTGTTAATCTCAGGTCTGTTTCTTCTGTTTCCCTGAATTTTCTGTCTGAAGCTCCAGTCTCACAAACAAAGAGCAGCTCCGATAATGTTAGAGAACCAAGATACTTTGGTACTGGAGCCTGTCACGGCACTCAGTGCAAAACACACAGCACAACAAAAGACTGATTTTTAAGTAAGTCTTAAATCTTTAACAGCAGTCTTTGTTATTGAAGGGCTTTACGTGCTGCAGCGCATTGGTTCCACCCAAGAAGGGAACGCCAGCTTCACCCTTTCTGGAGACTACTACAACAGAGAGCTGTCAGGTAATAACACCTACATCACTGCATGTTTATGCACTATGTTGAACATTATTTCATTGTTTCTAAATCTTTGTTGTTTAATCAAATGTTTACCAACAGTCGGTTTGACAGCATTTTTTTAAATGTATTTTTGGCCTTTTTGCCTTTATTTGATAGCTCAGCAGGAGGAAGGCACACAGCAAAAACCCCAGGGGTCGGACTCGAACCCGGGCCGCTGCATTTCAGCCATATGGCGTATTGTCGCCTATTCAGCTAAACTGGCACCTACGTTTGAAAGCAGTTTTAATGACATTGTGAAAAAGTCTATTCAGATGTTTGACAGCAAAGTGGAGAACAAGCTGAGGTCAGACTGTCTGCAGGTTGTCTCAGTTTAACCCTGCTCATCGTTTTATTCACACAGCGGTTCAGAGCCAACAAGTAAAAGGCTGAAAACAAAGAGACAGCAACATGAAACAAATGATGTGGAGATAAAAACTCTGCAAACTTTCAGCCTGCTAGCTGCACTAACAGGCTGACTGACAATGATTCCCAGCTTCACACATGTGACTCAGTCACAGGACAGCCAGCAGAGATGGACACACTAGGCTGCTCTGCTGGCCACAGTAACACGTTTTTTTTATGGCAACAATTTGGATTTGAAACTAGCAACTTTTATGGACAGACTGAAACTTTTCCTTGCTTATTCTCCAGTGCATGCTCTGTGGATCCACTTACATGACTGGTTTTCCCAAAGGGTAGCTTCCTCCTCTTTTTGAGTCCTCAAAAGGGCTCCTTATGGAAAATGATGAAAATGACTTTCTGGTGAATGTAACTGGTATTCTCTGCAAATCTAACTATATAAAGGTGAAACCCACATTGTACTTCCTTTAAAGTCATTAGAAAGACAGCACCTCTTCATTTCTTGTTGTCATTAACTTGTTTTAAACGCTGCTATCAAGGGAGTGAGTAGAGTCGAGTGTAACCTCTTACAGAGGTCAGAGTTCGTCTGCTCTCACTGCAAACTTTGCCCAGTGAGGGTCCCTGAGGTAGTTACCTGTCTACATGCCTGCTGGCAGCAAGCAAGCCTGCTTAGCGGTCACAGAGCTTAAGAGTCCATTAGGGAGGAGTTCAGAGGTCAGGAGCAACAACCTCCTTCTGCCTGATCAAAGAAACGCTCATTTGTCCTGAAGGTGCTGGCTGCTCATTTGAAGCATCTCTTTAGTATGGATGGGTGCCCGACAGTGGAGGGCTCTAAATGCACCACCAGGAGTCTCCAATTATATTCTGAAGAAATTATAGGAAAACACCCATCCATCCATCCATTCACCCACCCACCCCTCCACCCATCCTCCATCCATCCATCCATCCATCCATTCACCCACCCATCCTCCATCCATCCATCCTCCATCCATCCTCCATCCATCCATCCATTCACCCACCCACCCCTCCACCCATCCTCCATCCATCCATCCATCCATCCATCCATTCACCCACCCATCCTCCATCCATCCATCCTCCATCCATCCTCCATCCATCCATCCATCCATTCACCCACCCCTCCACCCATCCTCCATCCATCCATCCATTCACCCACCCATCCTCCATCCATCCTCCATCCATCCTCCATCCATCCATCCATCCATCCATTCACCCACCCACCCCTCCACCCATCCTCCATCCATCCATCCTACATCCATCCATCCATCCATCCATCCATCCATCCATCCATCCATCCATCCATCCATCCATCCATCCACCCACCCCTCCACCCATCCTCCATCCATCCATCCATCCATCCATCCACCCACCCACCCATCCTCCATCCACCCATCCATCCACCCACCCACCCATCCTCCATCCACCCATCCATCCATTCACCCACCCACCCACCCACCCATCCTCCATCCATCCATCCATCCTCCATCCATCCATCCACCCACCCATCCATCCATCACTCAGCAGAGGAAAATGGGCCTGAGTTTAGCATTGCTGCTGAGATGAGAGAAACGGGACCAAATCAGATTGAGGCCCTTGGAGAGTCCTACATTATAAAGGAAAGTTTAACAGAATACTAGAAAGAGTCCAGACTTTCTGTAGCCTTAAGGATAGTGCTAGCTTGGCAGAAATGCAAGCTTGTGATTGTTAGTCTTTAGCTCTAGGAAATAAATAGTAATGAGGCGTTTTTGAGCAGTAACCTAAATCCTGTCTGATAGATGCAGGTATATTCACAAATGATATTCACTAATATGTTTAGATCAGAATTTGACCTTCCCCTTGGCATAAATGTGATATGATGCTGCATCCAAAGTTTTTTTGCAAAGTTTATCTCTGTGTGTCCACACCAGGCTGGGAGCCCTTCATCGAGCCCTGGCCCTGCTTCCTTTCGTGGCAGCAGCAGGCCGCCGGCCGTCTCCACCCTCCACGTCTTAAGATGGGGATTCGAGCCAAGCAGAGACTGGACATCAACATCACTTCCGTCCTGCTGGGTAAGTAAGGAGGAAACCTCATTCTGTTACATGAACCATGTGTACAGTTCTGAGAACAGTGTTTGAGATTGGGATGATTTTGTGCTGGTTTTCAGTTACAGTCATGAACATATCAGACATGTGGCTCTTGTGTGTGTTTGGCTTCTTCAGAACAATACAACACCACCAAAAGCTCCTGGATAGCTGACTACTGTAACGAGGAGGACCAGGCCCCCCAGACTTCACCCCCTATGCCCTGGATTGGCTCCTCAGTTGACCCACCCAGTTTTGGACAGAGTAAGTTCCAGCAAAACTGTAACCACTAATACATCACTGTGAACTGCAGAACTTCCTCTTGAAAATATTTAATAAAGAAAAGACCCTGAAAACACAGCCAGATAATAAGGTGACTGCTTCAAATGTCTCATGTCAGCAGTACAGTGCTAACATGACATTTCCAGTCTTGTAACTTTGTAAAGCTGAATGAACACTTAAATTGTGCGTTGTCGAACAACACTAGCTCACATTGTTGCCAGAGTAAAGAAGAACTCTGGGATGTTGGTTGGGAGATGATATATGAAGTGAAGCTTGAATTGCACTATTCATAAAGATGTTGATTTTCAGTGCAGTGCTGATGTGCCAACACAGTCTGTTTTAAAGATGACTCTAACCCTCTTGTGTGTTCCCTCTACATGTGTCTCTGTTATAACTGTCTGTCTGTCTACTATCAGGTGCACCTCTTGCTCACCTTAGAACTAGAAGCACAGCCAGCTTGAGTTGCCTCGAGCAGCAGATTCACTCCAGAGGTACAGTTCAGAGTTAAGCCACCCAGCCAGTGTCCTCAGTAGCATCAGTATCAACGCGTCCTTTGAGGGATTTTTGACCATCAGAGAACTGGTTAGGTTCTGGTTCACATACCTGTTCTTTACAGGAACCACACAACCCCTGCATTTCACCAGAGCCAGCCCTTTCCTAAGCTCTGCACACTGTTTGTTCTTCTGAGTAAAGTCTTCAGTCTCCAGCTTCACAGGTTTAGTGCATGTACTAAACTTCATGAACCAGCATCTGGTTCATGCAGAGAACCTGTGTGTGGTGAGAAATGAGAACCAAACCACTTCTCTGTTAGATAAGCCTCAGTTCACCCATCTGTCCATCCATCCATGTTCTTAACTGCTTATCCAGTTCAGGGTCGTAGAGCGAGTTGGACAGGTCGCCAGTCCATCACAGGGCTAACACAGAGAGACAGGTCCACCTTCAGTCACAGTTAAGCTAAGATGCATGTGTTCAGACTGTGGGAGAAAGCTGCAGTACCCAAAGAGACACCCCCCCCTCCCGGCTGGCCTGTGGGTTTGAACCTGCTAACCACTGCCCCACTGTGCTGCCCCAGTTCAGTGGTATGAATGCAGTAATGGAACATACATTTGTTGCATGTTTCCTCATTAGGTTCAGTCAGTTGTGTAAAAAGCCGTTTCTTCCTAGCACCAAGTCAATCATACTTTATCATGTTTAGCTAATATCAGCATTAAAACTGACAAACAGCAGACGCGACAAACAAAGAAGTCAGACCCCAGCTTCGGTGGTTCGAGTCCACCTGTGTGTTCTCCTCATGTCTGCTGCTGCAGCCTAAAGTCACCATAATGTGATATTTTCAGCCTCTGAGTGCGTGCTGTTAAGATTCAGATCAAATACACTGACTGTGGTTCTGG
This sequence comes from Archocentrus centrarchus, assembly GCF_007364275.1. Lineage (NCBI taxonomy): Eukaryota > Metazoa > Chordata > Actinopteri > Cichliformes > Cichlidae > Archocentrus > Archocentrus centrarchus. Next base: position 36,792,513 of record NC_044352.1, on the reverse strand, counting down.
AGGATTTGCTAAAACCAGACCTGGAAAATAAAAGCATGCCCTCTTTTTGGCAGTTGATCATTTTTATATCACACATACACAACAACTCTGTAACAAGACAAGAATAAAATAAAAACACGCAGAAAAGACATTAAAACAGAAATAACTGTCTGTCTTTTCAAAATGATCATTTCATGTTATGCACATATATTTGATCACCTCTCAGCCAAAATGTCCACATTTACAGCTCATAAACCCAAAAAGCAAAATAAGACATGCTTTCAGTATTAAATTTAGCACAGCTGCCTGCCACGAACCTCAGGAACTCAGATTTGATTCATTACATTTTGTCCTCACTCAGAGAAACGAGTGATGGAGCAGCTGAAACGCTCGTTGGTGCCGACTGATTGCAGTGTGTTGGCGGTCTGTCAGCCATTTATAAATTAGATGGTGATTAATTGCAGACCTTCACCTATCTGTCTGAGATTAATTGCAATCAGTCCGAGTTGGACCGAGACTCGGTGGCGTCCCACCAGACGGTTGTCTCTGCGTGACCAATTTGCTGCCACAGCGCAGCACTTGCAGTCGCTCCCAGATCACAAAAAAAATCATTTCACAGTCATCCAGAAGTGGGCTGGTGTTAGTTTAGTCAGTTTAAAGGCTATGAGCCAGTAGGTATACAGGGCTGTGTAAAAGTCTCGAGCCACCTCTCATTTCTTCCAAGGAGGCAGGAATGTTTGGCATTTTGTTTGTTTGTTGAGCCCATGTAACACTGACCTATGAACTTGGCAAAGAACCCATTTTAAATTGAATCTCGGGACATTCTGTTACTGGCAGCCTGTCGCTGGAGCACATCATTTGTTGGAGGGCAAAAGAAAAAGTGGTAGATGTTTAAAAAACAAAAACCTATCTGCAGCCAAAAGTCATGTCTTTAAGATATAGAAAAAAAATCCAGCAAAGACCTGACAGACGCATCTGAGTGTTCAGTTGATCCATCTACTGTTTGCTGAATGCTCATCAGAAATGGTCTCAGTAGAAGGGCGGCTGTCAAGAGGAACAGAACCAGAAAAATGCTGAGTTATGCCAAATTACACAAGGACTGGACTGAAAGTGAGTGGCAGTGGGTCTTATGGCGTGATGAATCCAAATTTGACATTCCTGGTTCAGCTCATCGTCAGTATGTACAGAGAAGGTCAGGAGAGGTCCAACAGTGAGTGTCTGCAGCCATCTGTGTAACACGGTGGAGGCGCCGTCGTGGTTCAGACTGCATTTCAGCCGCTGGTGTTGGAGATCTCATCAAAACTGATGGAATTATGAACACAGAAAAATACTGTCAGCTTTTAATCCACCATGCAAAACCATCTGGAAACATCTGACCTTCAACAGCTTCATGTTTCAGCAGGACAATGATCCAAACTCACTGTCAATGCAGTCACAGTGGATCTGGTGGTGTGGTGGTTAGCACCGTTGCCTCACAGTTAGAATACCATCTGGAAGGTCTGGGTTCAATTCCACCTGTGTGGGTTCTCCCCGTGTCTGCGTGGGTTTCCTCCCACAGTCCAAACACATGCACTTACTGGGGTTAGGTTAATTGGCTACTCTAAATTGTCTATAGGTGGATGTTGTCTGTCTCTCTGTGTTGGCCCTGCGACAGGTTGCCAACCTGTACAGGTGTACCCTGCCTCTCGCCCTATGACAGCTGGGATAGGCTCCAGCCCCCCCCCCCCCCTCCCTCCCCCGCAGCCCTAAACAGGATAGGCAGAAATGAATGAATGGATGGATGCCTCACAGAGTTCAGGCTCTCCATGTATGTTTGCACATGCTTCAGCAGATTGCTCCACCTGGGTGGCTCAAGACTTTTGCACTGTACTGTAGCTGCTGAAATGGAACAGTACTGGTTGTATGCAGTGTACTGCACTGTGGGAATCCTGCATAATGCTGACTCAGTGAATATTTACTGTATTTTAAGCAGCATTGCAGATTTGAGTAGTGATGTTTTCTATTTTCGTCTCCTTTTTCCTGAACAGCATAACTCCATCACATGTAGCTGTGAATCCATTCTTAGAATTCTGGAGCTCAGGTTATCCTGAATGTCTGGTGATAGTGCTGGTACCACATTTTAGAAAATATATATATACACAAATACTGTATACTGCACGCAGCACATGCTCGTAGTTTCCAGTAATGCATTTAGCAAACTAGTCGGCTTACAGTGAAGACACTGCCTGACTGCTCCTCCATCTGCTTAGCTGTGATGCTACTCTGCTACATGTGCTACAGACAGTACTGAAAGGCTTTGAAGTAATGATGTAGTTTTCATTGCGCTATTGTGTATTTCTGAGTAAACTGAAGCATCATTTTCAGTATTATGTTTTATATATATAACCATGGAAAGGCCAAACCCACTCTTTAACTGGATTTTTAATTCTCTTTCTTTCAGATGTAAAGCTGTCTAAGAAGAGGCAGCCCTTTGTGCCCTACGCTCTACGCAACCATACAGGGTGCACCATGTGGTTTGCCACTCTGACTACGACCCCCACCAGGTAGGTGTAGCCATAACCATTTTTATGTATGCAGTCTGCATAAACACAAACAAGTATCTCAGGAGCAACACTGAAGGTACTCTGACTTTGAGCATTCAGGAGCATTCAGGGGCATTCAGGGGCATTCAGGAGCATTCAGGAGCATTCAGGGGCATTCAGGAGCATTCAGGAGCATTCAGGGGCATTCAGGGGCATTCAGGGGCATTCAGGGGCATTCAGGAGCATTCAGGGGCATTCAGGAGCATTCAGGAGCATTCAGGGGCATTCAGGGGCATTCAGGAGCATTCAGGGGCATTCAGGGGCATTCAGGGGCATTCAGGAGCATTCAGGAGCATTCAGGAGCATTCAGGAGCATTCAGGGGCATTCAGGGGCATTCAGGGGCTTGGTGTGTTTGTCTTCCAATGATTGAGGCTCAGAAAAAGAAAAGATTAATAAAGGACAGCATGGGCCTATTAAAAACTCAGTAATATTGTACAGCATATCTGAGAACAGCAAAATGAGTCCCCTTACAGTAATTGTGTTGTTTTTAAGTTGGAGAATGAAGTATTTGATTTTAGGTATATGAAAAATGGCCCCAACACACAACATCTGACTGCTGCAACAAAAGTGATGAACCTGGTCATTTCCAGTTAATGCTGAATGCATGAACGTGAGCCTGCTAACAGTTTTCTCAGTTTGGGTTTGAGTAGTATATAATGTGACATGAATTCACACAGTAAAGAACTGCCTCAGCTTTTAGGACACCTGAATGTTCAACTTCAAATAGACTGTAAGCAGGGTTTGAACTCCCCTAATGGAACGAGCTTTGTGGCCCACTAGGTGAGACCATGGCCTCATACATTCTTCATTCTGTTATTACATAATCAAAGAGCAACATGAAAAGGCAGCACCTGCTCCAAACCCGTGTGCTTGAATAAAGGGTGGCTGTAGCTCAGGGGGTAGAGCAGGTCATCTACTAATTGGAAGGTTGTTGGTTCGATCCCTGCATTCCAAAGTATCCTTGGGCAAGATTCTGAACCCCAGGTTGCTCTCTGATGTGTGTTTAAAGTTTGAGTGCTCATATTGAAAACACCAGTCCATCACTTACAGCTCAAACTTCTTACCTCAGACACGTATCTCAGGTTAAAGCAGTTTCCATGTTTCCCACAGGGTGGCACTGTCTCACAGCAGTAGTGCAGATTCCATTTCAGATGTCCACGGTCCAGGATCTGATGACAGCCACAATGTGAGCCAGTGGAGAGAAGTGCTGCCTGGGGAGGAGATTCCTTTTGAGTTTGAGGCCCATGAGAAACTGCGTCACCGGTATGACTCTGCTTCACATAATAATCAGTGAATAAGCATCAGTTAACTGTCTTTAAATCTGTTATTACTGATGTGATGATGTGTGATAATACAGCAAAAATACAGCAACTTAACTGCACTCTTGAATTGCTGTGTCTGTCTATTTTTGTCTGTTGGTGTGGTACAAATAGAAGCATAAAAAATCTTTGAAGTGTGATAATAAATCATGTTACGGTGATAACCAGACGTTTCTCCAGAATCAGTCCTATAAAAAGCCAACATACGCTGTACTGCCAAAAGTCTGCTCGTCTGCCTTCACGCATAAGAACTAACGCCCCCTTCTTAATCCATAGGGTTTAATATGACGTTAGCCACCCTTTGTATCTATAATAGCTTCAGCTCTTCTGGGAAGGCTTCTGGAGCTAATGGGCTGAGAACACCCCCACACCATAACCACCACCACCACCCCCACCGAACTATACACTTGGCACAATGCAGTCAGACAAGTACCATTCCCCTGGAAACCTCCAAACCCAGACTCCTCCAGATGGAGAAGTGTGATCCATCACTCCAGAGAGTACGTCTCCACTGCTCCAGAGTCCATGATTTTGGACTAGAGCATCTCTTCCAACACTGTGATTTTACATAACCTACCACTTCATGGCTGAGTTGCTGCCATTCCCATTCTCTTCCACATTTCAGGACTGGACGTGTTGCACAGGTATCATCCTATCACAGAAGACTGTTGATGAGAGCATACAACACTGTCTCACTCCAGTTCTTACCGTGAAGGGGTCGGTCAGCTTCCCATTGTGGATTATTTGGCAGGTGGAATCCTCATACAGTTTTTGGATGATCTTGAACTTTGTTGGTATTCCATAATACTGCATCAGTTTCCAGATCCATCTCTCTGTCCACAGAGTCAAAAGGTTTCTCAAAATCCACAAAGGTCGTGAACAAAGGGGACTGCCATTCGATGGACTGTTTGATAATGATACGCAAAGTGGCAATGTGGTCTGTGCATGTTCTGTTTTTCTGGAAACCTGCTTGTTCCAGCCTCAGTCTCCTGTCCAGGGCATCTTTCAGTCTGTCTAGTATAACCCTCATCATCACCTTACTGGGAGCAGACAGCAGCATGATTCCTCACCAGCTGCCACACTGGGAAAGGTCATCTTTCTTGGGGCGTTTAACCGAGTAGCCTAGTTTCCACTCTGCTGGAACTTGCTCCTGTTCCCAAATTTTCTGCAGCAGGGGTTGTAACACCTTCACTATTGCTGTTGGGTCTGCCTTGAGCCTCGGCAGGGATGCTGTCTGGGCCTGCTTCCTGGCCCAGACAGCAATGATGGCCTTCCTGATTTCTATCCTGGTGGGTGGATCTTTGTTCACTTGGAGCTGCTCAGTAGCTGGAGGGATGTCTGGAATGGCTGGTGGTGGTGGACAGTTAAGGATTGTTTTCAGAGTGTTCCACCCATCAGATCTCTGTTCTGTATTGTTGTTGATGATATTTCTTTCCCCATCCTTGATTGGCTTGTTTGTGTTAGTGTGTTTTCGTGATAGTGTTTGTGTTATCTCATATAATCTCTTCATGTTGTTCTGCCCAGCTGCCTGCTCTGTGAGTAGTTCTCTGTTTTCAGTGCAGGCCCCCATTCCATTTTTCCCATTATGAGTGCTCTGCCTGTGTTGTTGTTTCCTACCTTGGCATTCATATCGCCCATGACAAGCTCGATGTCTCTTCTTGGCACACAATCTAAAATTGCCTGTGGGAGCCTTCTTTCTTATCTTCTTTTGCTGGATTGGTTGGTGAATAGCACTGGATGATGGTAATCTTTCTGCCTTTGGCATTAAACCTGGCACACATTAGTCTTTGAGGGATGGGTTCCCATGCAATCAGTGCCTTGGTAGCCTCTGGTTGCATCAGTATTATGACTCCTTTGGTGTGTTCAGGGTTTTTGTGTCCAGAATATATGATGGCAGCACGGTGGCGTGGTGGTTAGCACTGTTGCCTCACAGTTAGAAGGTCTGGGTTCTCGTGGGGTTTGCATGTTCTCCCCGTGTCTCTGGGTACTCCAGTTTCCTCCCACAGTCCAAAGACATGCAGTTAGTGGGGTTAGGTTAACTGGTGATTGGAAATTGCCCATAGGTGTGAATGTGAGTGTGTCTGCCTCTCTGTGTTAGCCCTGCAACTGGCTGGCGACCTGTGCAGGGTGTACCCTGCCTCTCACCCCGCGACCCTGAAAAGGATAAGCGGAAGAGAATGAATGGGTGGATGAATATATGATGGCATCTCCCCATGCCAGTCTGGTGTGGCCACTTCCATTCCATCTTGTTTCTTCTTCTTACGGCCAGAGTAAAAATCAGGACAGCAACCTGGAATGTCAGAACCATGTCTGAAAATGATACGGGAGCCCAAGTTACCAGCAAGAGGAAAAGGTCCTGGGCCTCTGTGAAATATGGTGTTCCTCTAAATAGAGGAACATCCTGAGAGAATAATAATTCTGGAATTGTATGCACCATCACACTGTATATAGACAAGACACCTGACGTAAACAGTAGGAGACCATCTCCAACTAGCCTGATGTTCTCATGAGCACAGCTGCTCATATTATCAGCTCCGTGGAGCTAAACACCCTTACTTTGTATCACTGCCTCTTCCATTGTAGACACACTCATGAGCTGAAGCTGCACCAGCTGCTGGTTCGTGTGTGTGGATGGGAGCAAGTCAAGCCGGTGTCTGTGGACAAAGTGGGCATTTTCTTTCGTTACGCAGCCCCAGACAGGAGCAACTCCTCCAACACTGTGAGCACAACTCAGAAACAACATTCATATCGGTAATGTTGAAGTTTTCTGCCTTCTTGGACCATTTTTGATCATAAACATTTTCCCCACAGGTTGGCAGCCCTATCAGCAGGACCAACATTATCCACCCACATGTTTACGTAAGTCTGCCAAGTCTTGTTTCCACATTTCTGAACAGCAGAAAAAGCAAAAGAGCTTCGCTGGTCTTCAGTCTCGTCAGGTTTTTCAGTTTTCAAATGACTGGCTACAAATAACAACCCAGTATAATACATGAAGAAGGCAGTATCTGTATTACAGTAGTTACAGTGTCTCAAGACCAGAAGCATGGAGGAAGAGGCGAGCTGGGTTTGACAGGACTGGATCAGAATCATTTAAAAGCTCTCTGAGCAGCGTTTCCTCTGAAGGAAGAATCTCCCCTTTGTTTTCTTGGTTCTTTTTAAACGTACTTGAAGAAGTAAAACTGAGATCAGGGCAGCTGGATGTTCATGAATAACTCAGTATTATACTGCAGTATATTTCTAACTGACTTCTCTTTCTCCCGACACTTCCTTTAAAGATGTAACACATTTTGGGGTCACCCTGAAAGAATTTAGATGTGAAATGTAAACGTGAGGTCAGAGGTCAAAGGTCACATGGTATTTGCATGCAAACTATAATGTGATATTTAGAATCCCCATATGTTGTCAATACAAACAATGTCAGTAGGAAACATAGTTTAATGAATAGAGCATTATTATCATTTTGACCTTCAGATCAATCAGATCGATCTACAGAGTTTTATCAGAATTCATTCAAAACCTTTGGATTAGTTGTGTTTACAGTCAGTGACACACACGCTACCAAGAGCACGACCTCCTCTGCAGACGGAGCGATACCTGCAGTCAGGTCATCAGTTCTTGTTTGGTTTTGGATGTTCTGCTGGGATTTTGTCCAAAATAGAGAAATGGCAAAACAAAAACCCAGAAAATAAAGTGACCAGATTTGGAGAATAACAACCGCAGTAAAGGTTAAAGCATTCAGAAACCAGCAGGGAGATTTGGACTCTTAGCCTTCACCAAATGATTGCTGCTGGTTTTTTAGGGTCTCTCAGATAATTAGAGACAGCTGAAGTTTCTGTCAGCTGATCCGATCCCGTTGGCTGCTCCTCGGTCACTTATGTTTGAAACGTGGCGCAGACGCTCGCTGGGTTTTACGAAACAGGGAGCTGGATTCTTTTTTTAGTGAATTTTTGAAATGTTCCAGGAATGCTGGAGGCTGATGTTTACCTTTAATCCCAACTCCTCTCTTATTCCTGGTCCAGCTCTTTTAAATTTGGAATATTCAGTGTGCAAAGCTCTACAAAATGCTTCAGACAATGTTTTATTTTCATTTTTTTTTTTTTTACAACTTTTTTAAAAGTGTTGAAGATAAACAGTAAGTTCATGGTTAACTTCAGAGATGACTCCTCCCCTTTTTATTGGCAGTATTCATTGGGTCAAATGATTTCTGTCTTTAATTTTCTAAACTTTCAATGTTTAACTTCTACTCCCCCCGATTTTATTGGCCAATTCTTCTGAAACTTGGTGTATATTATTCATATTATATTATTCATTAGGCAAAGGTCTAGATCAGCCATTCCCAAAGTCCCAAAATCAGAAAATCCCTCCACCCCACCCCGAGTCTTAAGTCTTCACTTGAATGAAATAAGTGATGGATTTCCTTGAAAATTGTATTCTGAAAACATAAACAGGCTGTTGGCTATAAATTGCTAATGCTACCCAGTCATATGTGAAGTGCTAATTGCACTGTTTCCACTGATGTTTAACTCCAGGAGCTTCTCCTCCCTTCTCTTCAGCTCAGTGATGGTCAGCCTGCAGCCAGATCAGTTCTGTTTATCTCATGCTGTCCAGCGCAGCTCTAAAGGCCAGCAGCTCTCGTGTTTTATATAGTAATAACTGCATCTCGTATTTATGTTAGGACCACTTTAAAGTGGATTCATAGTGACTTTGAAATGCAGGTGAATGAAGTTTGTTCTTCAGTTTTCCTGATGATGGCGTGTTTTCTGTGGCCCCTCAGTTTTCAGCCCTGCCTCCTGTGAGAGTGGTCTTCTCCATCACAATGGAGGGCAGTGCCAGGAAGGTCATCACTGTCCGCTCTGCCCTCATGGTCAAGAACCGACTGGATGTTCCCATGGAGGTCAGGCTGGATAGCCCCTCGGCGCCCGACAGTAAGACCCTGCTCCGTTTAACTCGTTTCCACTGTGAGGCGCATTTATCCCGTCAACCTACCAAACCAACATCTTCCACTTCACCTATTCTTTATTCATTATTATTATGTATATTTTAGCTTATTTTGTTTTGTTTTATTTTCTTGTCTTCATGACTTCTTTTATTTTATATATATATATTTTAATTGTTCATGATTCTGTTATTTCATTTCCTTTTGTGTGTGTTTTGACAGAACCAGTGGTGTTGCCTCCCGTCCTGCCTGGCCAGGCTTTCGCCGTCCCCCTTCACCTGACGTCCTGGCGGCTGCAGGCTCGGCCTAAAGGCATGGGCTTGTTCTTCTGTAAGGTTCCCATCCACTGGACCAGCGTGGAGCGGCCTGGAGAGATCAGCAGCAGTAAGAGGGAGTGTCAGTCAGCAGACTTTGATGACAGCGCCAAGCGTAACTTCAGGTAGACGCACTCAGTCAGACGTTTTTGTTCTTGCTTCTCGTCTCGCCTGAATCAGGTACCATTCTCCTTGTTCCTCTTCTAGATTTTGTGTGGTCATAAAAAAGGAGAATTATCCAGACCAGCAGCCTGCCAATAGGCACGTTTCTGGCAGTACGAAGCAAATCTATCGACAGCCAGGCCACACCATCTACCTGCTGCCTACCATGGTGCTGGCCAATTTGCTACCCTGTGACATCACCTACTACATTAAAGGAATGTCCATTAAAGGCTCACTGAAGCCGGGAAAAGAGGCTGTGCTCCATGCTGCTGACACCTCACAGAACATGGAGCTAGGTGAGCATTAGCCAAACATCAGCTGGTGTTTGTTGTCAGTCGTGGTGCTGATGGTGTACATCCTTTAGGAGTCCTGCTGGAGAGCTTCCCTGTGTGCAAAGAGCTGCTGATTCCTCCAGGAACTCAGAACTATGTCGTACGCATGAGGCTGTATGACACCAACAAACGTCTGCTTTGTCTCACCATCCGCATCATCCTACGAGCACAGGGCGCATTAAAAATCTTGATTTCTGCCCCCTACTGGCTCATCAACAAGACTGGTACTGTTTCCTTTCACACTGATTTTAAAAGAAGATGCTTTGCAGGAAGCTTCTGTTTTACTGGTCCTTAAAGCCACTTTCATCCCTCAGGTCTGCCATTAATTTTCCGTCAGGATAATACCAAGACTGATGCAGCGGGCCAGTTTGAGGAGCATGAGCTGGCCCGAAGCCTCAGCCCGTTACTCTTCTGCTACACTGACAAGGAGCAGCCCGCTATGTAAGTGTGTGTCATAAACAACAGTGAGCCCACAGTGGGCCTCAAGTTCTCCCCCAGCTGTAGAATTTTATTCCTCCATCCTCTGTCATGTTTCCCCCTCTATAATGATCCCAGGTGTACAATGCGAATCGGAAAAGGGATCCACCCGGATGGGATTCCTGGCTGGTGCCAAGGCTTCTCCCTGGATGGAGGAAGTGGAGTCAGGGCAGTAAAAGTGATCCAACATGGAAACAGGCCTGGCCTCATCTACAACATAGGCAAGTTGATGAATTCACCACCGGTGTGAGCTGAACAATCCGATCATGTCTGATTTACAGTAATGAAAGGATTCGATTGAATTTACTGAATAAAATCAGAAAACTTCAGGCTCAGATATTAAGATAGAAAACAGTGTTTTGGAAAGAAGTATTAAGAAGTATTTAAGACTTTCTTTACTACTGCAGTTTTTCTGCTTGTGTTGAGTTTGTAAAGTCGGTTAAATCGGGCGACTAGAAGCACCGACATTTTTACAGATCCGTTTATTTCCATTTATCTCTATAGACACATTTTTCATATCTCAGGGTATTTTTATATTTTATCTTCATATATTTTTATACACCAGGACACATTATGTGATCACCGGTGGGGGGGCGGGAAGGTGGCATCCATTGAAGTGTCCAATCAATAATGCGAAAACTGTTCAGCTTTACCAAACTTCATGGGTAGATGGCTGATGACCAAAACAAGGTTGGGATTGTATATGGGGTCAAGGTCAGGGGTCAAGACCAAATGGTTATATCTTTTTTCATGTCCACCTCATATCAAGAAATGGTTTGAAGGATTTTGTACGATTATTCTTCATATCAAGACATTATGCAGAGATCAGCTCCTGGAGATCAAGGTCAAAAGTCAAGGTCCCATAGTGACAGTGAAGGGGGGTGATGCAGTCAGAGGGGCGGCGCTTTTGTTAGATTTAGATGTTTCATGTTTGTGAGGCAATGCGCCGAAATTTAGTTCTAATGTGCATTCAATCTGTTCTATTGGTTCTGCTCTGGACTGCAGCTCAGGATGTATTCATAACCTCTCCGGATGATTTGACATTAATGTTGATGCAACAATGTTCCTGACTCTTGCATGGTTACATTGTTGAGTGTTGATATGTTTTCTTTCATTTTTCCTGAATATGATTCTGTTGGCCTGAGTCTGTAGTTCTGCACAGCATTTCTGTTTGTCCAGTTCTCGACTGATGCATGTGAAAGCTTTCTCTTCTCACTGCCACCAAAACTAACGAGCAGTTGTTACCTGCTCACAGGTATCAGTGTGCGCAAAGGAAAAGGACGCTATAGAGACACCCACATAGTGACCTTTGCCCCGCGCTACCTGCTGGACAACCGCTCCACACACAAACTGGCCTTCGCTCAGAGAGAATTTGCCAGAGGGAAGGTGAGGAAAACACTTCCTTCATTTTTTAGTCATGTTGCACAGGTGTCTTAGACTGAGTGGTAAATGCAGGGGCGGCAGCTGAGGTTAAGACAGGGATCTGTGTTTCATTCCCTGTCTGTGTCTCTACTCTCACCTATAAAGATACCATCCTCTCTGCTGGTTGGTAATTAAGTGAACCGTGAAATAAGTGATTCCAATGAGCCAGTATCAACATAACAGCAAATATTCATAAACACGTGTCCTAGGGTACGGCCAACCCCGACGGTTACATCTCCACCCTGCCGGGCTCCAGCGTTGTCTTTCACTGGCCCCGAAATGACTACGACCAACTGCTATGTGTGCGCTTCATGGACATCCCCAACTGCACTTGGTCTGGAGGCTTTGAGGTTAACAAACCCAAGTCCTTTCATGTCAATATGAGGTAAGCCACCTACTGTATCCATGTACAGAAGCAATAATCAGTCTGTCAGCACAGAGCGCCAGAGTCCTCCTAGCATCATGTTTCCCCCTCAGCAGCCATCTTGGTACCATTTCCATTCTGAAGCATGAATAGTACAACTTTCATTTCTATTAATGTATAGCATGGCCTGTAAAAACAGAAGTCCAAAGCTTAGAACCTCTGCTGACCCCTCTCCAGGGAAGTTCCAGCACCATCTATGCTCCTGTGGAATTCCACTCTAATCTGAGAGAATATTAAATGGTCCAAAAAAGAGAAAGTATCCAGTGAGCTGCAGCTCTCTGTGAGAAAATGCCTCATTGATGCCAGAGGTCAGAGGTCAGAGGAGAATGGGCAAACAGCTGATAGGACAGCAGCAGTAACTCAGATAACCACTGTTACAACCATAGTATGCAGAAGAGCATCTCTGAATGCACAGCTGACTGAAGCTCGAAGCAGATGGGCTGCAGCAGCAGAAGACCACACTAGGTGGCGCTCTGTCAGCTCAGAACAGGAAGCTGAGGCTACAGTTCTCACTCGCTCACCAAAATAAGGCAATAGAAGGCTGAAAAACATTGCCTGGCTTGATGAGTCAATGAGTCATGTATTTATGTGTATGTATATTTATATAGTGTATAGTGTAGTGGCAACATTACCGTCTTTGGAACAAGAGGTTGGGGGTTTGAATCCCGGCAAGAGTGTGCATCCAGTAAGGGTCCCCAGGCTATACGTATGTGTATGTATGTATATATAAGTGTGGATTTGTATTGATTTATTTTTAATGCTTTGAAAGGGACACACTGGGGAATTGTTTCTTCCTGCGGACAGAGATCACCCTGAAGGGAGCCACTTACCAGATCTCCTTTACTGACACTGACCAGCTGCCTCCACCTTTCCGCATCGACAACACCTCTGAGGTGAGTCCAGACCGTCAGTTCTTGGTAACTCGAGCTGTTACTGTGTTACACAAAGCCTGTATCCAAATCACTGATCTCGCTCTTTGAACTCTTCCCCGTGTCTGTGTGGAAGCCATTCAACATGTGCATGTTTACAATTTCTCCTCAGAGACATGCATGAGCTGTGACTCTGCTGTACACACTGGGCCCGTTCAGATCCCCTCGTCTTTCACCCACGCCTCCACAGTATAATGATCCGATTGACATGAACAAGGCACTGTTATATATAAACATAAACAGGTGCACTTATACAAAACAAAAGAGACAAATCTGAATTTGTCTACTTTATTCTGACCATGTCACCAAACATGCCAACAGTTTGGCCTCAGAGTGGGACAGAATGGAGGTCCTGTCAGTTATTTACCCCAGTGTGGCAGCTGATTGGTTAGAGTCACATGTTGATTCACTTCTGGAGCACACTGATGGGGTTTAGACTTAAGCAGTTTTTGTTGGTGCATCATTGTAGGCTTTCATGGGATCTTGATTTCATCTTCTTTGCCTCTTCCTCCAGTTCTGAGCAGTTTCTGCTCATGGCATGAGAACTGCCCCTCAGTATGCTTGGTTTTAAATGTGTTGGCTGGTTACTGTTAGAGTAGGACAGTACTGCAGGCCATGGGTATCCTGTAGATTGAGGTGTGGATGTTTAGAGAAACAAAAATCTCATAGTTTGAAACATATTGAATTGTGAGTGAATAGATTCACATTTGTGTGAGTCTAACATCTTCCTCCCAGTGTGCCATGATAAGGTTGGATATGCTTCACAAATATTCACCCATTCACACACACGTTGATAAAAGCACACACTCACACTCCGATGGATGCATCGGAGGCAACTCGGAGTTCAGGATCTTGGGTCTTGATGGGGGACTATTTGGATCTCTTTGTGTCCTCCACATGCAGAAGCATCTTGTTGGCTTTGTGATGTGTTGCACGTCTTCAACAAAAACCAAAGTCCAGATTGGACATTAAGTAGAATCAGTGGAATAAACTCCTTTGTTTAAATTGTTTCAGGTGCCCATTCAGTTCTGGCAGCACGGCGTAGTCGACATGCGGCTGCACACTGAGGTGAAGCCAGGCTCCGTGCTGGACTACGCCTGTGACGAGCCTACGCTGCCCCCGTACCTCACCCTCACTGTGAAGGGAGCAGGATCCTCCGAGGTCACGGCCGACATGAATTTCTTTCGGGAATACAACAAACTCTACTATGAGAACTTCATCTACATCGCAGCCACACACACGTTCTCACAGTATGGCCCAGTAACTAAAAATCTGTCACTTTCTTTCAGTTGTCCTTGTTTTAAAAGTTAAAGCATTTACTTGTATTTGCAGGACTGCTGAGAGGAGACCTGTGGGGAAGAAGTGTTTGGTGAGCTGTGCTGAGCTGGTCCTAGATGTGGACACAAAGACTCAGAGGGTCATCTTGAGGAAGAAGGTAGTGTATTTATGTTAGATTGTACTTCCTGTTTAAAGGCAAAGCAGGAACTTTAAGCCATATACATAATTAATTTATTTATTAGTTATGACCTTTATTTAACCAGAAAGTCCCATTGAGATCAGATCTCTTTACACGGGAGACCTGGCCAAAGTAGCAGCTCAATAAACTCAAAGGACCTCAGATCAGATCTCCCTTTTTTTTTTTGTGTAGGCTCAAAACATTTGGGTTTGACATCAGAAAATGAATACGAGACAAAAGCTCAACATCTCAGCTTTTATTTGCAGGTATTGACACCTGGATCTGATACTCCACCTTTGGTCTGAAGCCATGCTCTTTTCTAAACTGCAGATTTTTTGATGTTAAACTCAGATGTTTTCAGCCTGCAGCAAAAATAAGGGGATTGGCCTCTCTGCTGTGGTAAGAAGAAGAAGAAAGAAAGAGCTTTATTTGTCACATACATTTACATGCAGTGAAATTCATTCTCTGCATTTAACCCATCACACACATGGAGTATGTAGTACACACAGCACAGCATGGAGCAGGGGGCAGCCAAAGGGCGCCCGGGGAGCAACCTGGGGGGGTGGGCTTGCTCAGGGACCCACAGTGATGCCAGCCCGAGGATTTGAACCAGGGTCCTCTCAGTGACGAACCCTCTTCTTCTCCCCTAGGCCACCACTCCAGGTGGCCTAGGGGAGAAGAAGAGGGTTCGTCACTGAGAGGACCCTGGTCACCCTAGGCCACCACTCCACTCCAGGTGGCCTAGGGAAGCCAGACACTGGCAGGTATTCTGGGTAGAAGCCTGTCTTCACTCTCATCAAAATACAAGACAAAGGGATGGATTTCCTCAAAACTTTGATTCAAAAACATAAACAACACAGGCTGTTGGCTCTAAGTTGTTAATAGTACCCAGTCATATGTAAAGTGCTGATCTAACATGTGACCCACCGGGACACAAACTTCAATACAATGACTAATATCACAAACTAACTACCTCCTGTAACCAGCTTGAATTCACTTTATATAAATACATGTATATAAATATGTAACTACACATACTTGAGAGTAATTTCAAACTGAATTTCTGTTATTACTGGGGCACCCCTGCAGTAGCTTCTCAGCCCACCAGGGGGCCGTGGTATATAAAGCGTTTATTGTTTGCAGTAAAATGAGCTTGTAGGTGTGCGTACACCGATTGTTGTGCAGGAGCCAGGGAAGCGCTCCCAGCTGTGGAGGATGACCGGGACTGGCATGCTTTGTCACGAAGGCTCGTCTCCACCGCAGAGTAAGCCGGCCCAGCCGCGCCCGCTGGACTCCTCTCTCGTACTGGACATCGCTGGGCTTGCAGCTGTCAGTGACAACAGGTTCGTTCTCTGCAGCTCGGAATTCTGTCCTAGGAGTGATTTTCAATCACTTCATGGCCCCCGAACTATAAACCGGGGGGAAATGTATGATGTCTGGGTGTAAGAGGCATTTCTCTCCTCTTTGTCTCTCCCAGTTTTGAGCCACTGATGCTGAGGAGGCCTGACTCCCGGCGCAGCACCACCCAGACATGGTACTTCAGCTCAGGCATGCTGACCTGTGGCCTTCCCCGACTAGTAGTACAGGTGAGTGCACCACCATACTCCTGACATCTCAGTTTTTCCTTTCATGGTTTTCTTCAGTTTTCCACTAACGTATGGCCGGTACTGTTCAGGTGAAAGGCGGGGTTGCAGGCTTGTATGATGGAGCAGAGGTGGTGCTGGGACCAGATTCTGGGCTTCTGGAGCCTAGTCCCGAGCAGCAGTTCATCAATCAGAAGATGAGACCTGGTTCTGGGGTGCTGTCGGTGCAGGTGCTGCCGGATGGACCCACACGTGTCTTACAGGTGGGAAAATACAGGAAAGACTTTAAAGCACTGATGTCAAACAGCTCTTAAAGGATGAATGAAAAACACAGAAATTACAAACTTTCATCTTGGTGGCCTTTTCTCCTCTTCAGTTATAAATAAGAAAATGCACTTTTTGCTCATCTTAAAGAGTCATAACAACAGTTCTGCATATTTATCTCGTTCACTGGAAACTACAACATACCAGACTGAGCTATCAGTCTTTTCTTCTCCCTGCAGTTTCTCATTGGTTGAGCAGGTAGCCATACGCTATACGGCTAAAATGCAGCGGCCTGGGTTTGAGTCCATCCCGCAGCCCCTTGCTGTGCATCTTCTCCCGCTCTCTCCGCTCTTTCAAAACGATGTCAGACCACTGATGGCATGTATACCCACGTCTTCCTTCAACCACTGTCTAGGTGGCATCCAGAAGACAATGTGGGCTTTATACTGTAGATAATTGGGAAAGTTTCTGGGGAAAACCTGGTCTTGTTAGGAGAGACGGCATCCATCCCACTTTGGATGGAGCAGCTCTCATTTCTAGAAATCTGGATGAATTATTAACCCTCCTAAAACCTGACTACCCAGGGTTGAGACCAGGAAGCAGAGTTGCAGTCTTACACGCCTCTCTGCAGCTTCTCTCCTCCTGTCATCCCCCCAAAACCCCATCCCCATAGAGTCGGTGCCTGCTCCCAGACCACCAAAAAACAAAGCTAAAATCAGCAAAAAGCTATTTAAGCATAAAAATTCAAAAAGAAAGAATAATCTAGCTTCATCAACTGCAAGAAAGAGTAAAACATTAGGTCTCTCTCTTCCAAGTCCCTGTTAGTGAATGATTTAATAATTGATCAACATATTGATTCAGGAGGAGTGGCTTCAATCTTTAATTCTAGTTTATTAATAAACCAAAGACCCAGAAAGAGGTTTAATCCATTTCAAAGCCTTGTTCACCCTAACTGGAAAAATCAAAGATCTGTTTTAGTTGTTATCACCTGGACTCAGAGTTTCAATCAACTTTCTCTACTTTTTATCTGATTTCTAAGCTCTGATAATGTGTAGATGCTTTTAATTTTTGATTAGATTCAATTGGATTCTGTCAAAATTTAAATGATCATTTTAATCACAGTTCAGATCTTATAATAATAATAAAGCTCTTCTGTCTGATCATTTCTTAATAACATTGAAACATGTCTGTTAGACCCCATTCCTAGAAGACTGCTCAAAGAAGTCCTACCATTAATTGATGCTTCAATCTTAAATATGAATAATTTATTAACAGGTAATTAAACCAGCTGTCTTAGCTCTCCAACCTTCCTTTTCTCTCAAAGACTCTTGAAAGAGTAGTTGTAAAACAGCTAACTGATCATCTGCAGAGGAACGGTTTATTTGAAGAGTTTCAGTCAGGTTTCAGAATTCATCACAGTACAGAAACAGCATTAGTGAAGGTTACCAATGATCTTCTTACAGCCTCTGACAGTGGACTCATCTCTGTTCTTGTCCTGTTGGACCTCAGTGCAGCTTTGATACTGTTGACCATAACATTTTATTACAGAGATTAGAGCATAATATTGGTATTAAAGGTACTGCACTGCAGTGGTTTGAATCATATTTATCTCATAGACTCCAATTTGTTCATGTAAATGGGGAGTCTTCTTCAGACAGTAAGGTTAATTATGGAGTTCCACAGGGTTCTGTGCTAGGACCAATTTTATTTACATTATACATGCTTCCCTTAGGCAGTATTATTAGAAAGCATTGCATCAATTTTCATTGTTATGCAGATGATACTCAGCTTTATCCATCAATGAAGCCAGATGACACACATCAATGAGTTAAACTGCAGGAATGTCTTAAAGACATTAAGGCCTGGATGACCTCTAATTTCCTGCTTCTAAATTCAGATAAAACTGAAGTTCTTGTGCTCGGCCCCACAAATCTTAACAAATATGTTGGACTGCCTTCAGTCATTTGTGCAGAGCAGATTTCTCCCATATTGGCTTCTCTTCATTGGCTCCCTGTTAAATCTAGAATAGAATTTAAAATCCTTCTCCTCACATACAAGGTCTTGAATAATCAGGCCCCATCTTATCTCAAAGACCTCATAGTACCATATCACCCCAACAGAGCACTTCTCTCTCAGACTGCTGGCTTGCTTGTGGTTCCTCGGATACTTAAGAGTAGAATGGGAGGCAGAGCCTTCAGCTTTCAGGCCCCTCTTCTGTGGAACCAGCTCCCAGCTTGGATTCAGGAGACAGACACCCTCTCTATTTTTAAGATTAGGCTTAAAACTTTCCTTTATGATCAAGCTTATAGTTAGGGCTGGAGGTTTCTTCCTGTTAAAAGGGAGTTTTTCCTTCCCACTGTCACCAAGTGCTGCTCATAGGGGGTCGTTTTGACTGTTGGTCTTTCTCTGTATTATTGTAGGGTCTTTACCTACAGTATAAAGCACCTTGAGGCGACTGTCTTTGTGAATTTGTGCAATATAAAAAAAAAATAAAATTGAATTGCATTGCTGTTGATCAGTGGCAGTTTAAACAATCATGAAACTGATCTTGTGGCTGTTGTTATGTGGTGCTGCTGGTTTATAAGGCTGTGGACACCTGCAGTCAGCTGAGACTTTGATAAGTGATGTTATTAAGTGGACTTTTCCTAACAGTTCTCTAAAGGCTGCAGTCATCTCTGTTGCACCTTTTCCTCCCACACTTTTCTCTCCCAGTCAGCCTTCCATTAATACGCTTCAATACAGCACTCTGTGAACAGCCAGCCTTTTCAGCAGTGATCCTCCATGGTTCACCCTGCTTGTGGGGGTGTTGATGATGGTCATTTTAATCACTGTGAGGTCAGCACTCTTCCCCATGATTGTGGTTGCATATACTGAAGTATAGAGTTGTGAACTGAGACCTACACAGTATATATACTATTTGAATAGTTATCTATGGGTGGCACGGAGGTGCAGTGGTTAACACAGCAAGAAAGTCCTGGATTCAAATCTACTGGCCAGCTGGGGCCTTTGTGTGGAGCTTGCATGTTCTCTCTGTGCATACGTGGGTTCTCTCTGGGTACTCCAGCTTTCTCCCACAGTCCGAAAACATGCACGTTAGGTTAGTTGGTGATTCTAAATTGGCTGTAGGTGTAAATGTGAGAGTGAATTGTGGGAGTTGTGTCTTCGTTAGCTCTGCGATTGATACCTGTCCGGGTACCCCACCTCTCACCCTGTGACTGCTAGGATAGACTTCAGCCCCCCTGCAGAACTGGAGATGGATGGATGAATAACAGTTGACCCAGCACTGAATTGACACTCTGCTGTCATAATTCTCATTCTGTTGTTCATGTGCATAATGACATGCGCCAAGGTGTGAAAGGAGGCGTTGGGCCATTACAGTCAGTGGTTTCAGGTGAAACCAGTTTGGGACAAAGGTGTGAATGGGGGTTGAGGTGCCTGGGGAGGGGGGTTTGAGACCTGAAGAAGTCTTCTGGATGAGAGATGAACCATCACCCTTTTTCAAGCTGCAGAGATGACTGAGAACCTGCACAGACTTTGTCATTATACATCACATAGAATGAAATTGCAGGAGCTTCTCCCATTGTGCAGTAATATAAGTAGTAAAGTATATAGAAATAGAATAAGATAAATAAAACACTTTGTACACATCTGTTTAAGTTATATTTACACAGTTAAGGATAATATCACAATACATAAATATACTTATCAAAAATATGAGTATGGATGTATATGGGTGATATGGGTATGGATGAATATTAGCAACCATTGCAGCAGTTTGGTAGGTACTGCACAGGCAAACAGAAGCACTGCACAGAGTTGTGCACCACCTTTGAGGTGGTGTTGCACATGATGGAGACATTGACAGTTGAGTGGCCGTGGACCTTCTTGGGCATCTGGAGCCAGGGAGGGCAGAGGGCAGCCGACAGTATCCTGGGCCGTGTTTAAGATCCTCTGGAGAGCATGTCTGTCTGCAGCCGAGCTCCCAGCGTACCAGGCAGAGCTGCAGTGATCACACTCTCGATGGTGGATTGGTGGAAGATCACCAGCAGCCCCTGATCCAGTTTGTTCTTCCTGAGGAGCCTCAGGAAGTGTAATCTCTGCTGGGCCTTTTGTAGTTCCTCTGATATGTGAACTCCCAGGAACCTGAAGGATGGCACCGTGGGCTGTGGTCCACTCTGGTCCTTCAGAAGTCTACAATGACCTCCTTGGTTTTTGAGGTGTTGCAGCAGGTTGTTGGCTAAACACCACGTGGCAGATGTTTCATCTCAGCTCTGTAAGCAGCCTTGTCAATCAGAAGTGAGCTCCCAACCAACAAATACCTGTTAGGATGTGAGTTAGAAAGTTAGTTAGTTACTAAACACCAAAAAAATGACAATCTACTGGAATGCTCTTGAGTTGGACACCTGCTGTGAATTTACTCCACCTTGACTTCCCACCGTCTCCATTCTTCAGACACGCCCCACACTGTGGTTTGCATCTGTGTGGAGAAGGAGACTTTGATAGAAACTGTCTGCACAGGCCAGACCAGTCCTGGAACAGGAATAAAATATTAACTTGAACCAAAATGAAAGGATTAAGAAGAGGAGGCACTCATGATATAAAGTTACCATTGGGGGCAGTGCTCCAGGATGGGGGGCGTGCATAAAAAAAGGAAATGAGTTACTGATGTTTTGATGATGTTGCTGCTGATAGAAATAGGATGAAATGTGATGTGTACAGAGCTGTATTCTTTGCTTAGATGCAGTCAAGTGCTGCAAAGTGATGGATGATGTCCACAAACGTACTACTAGTGAGCAAATGTGGGGGGCAAAATGATGCACGGTGGGTGCATTGCTCCCTGCGTGGAAGCCCTTTAATGCACAGAAGTTGAATGTTCCTCTATGGCCACCTGACCTGAAGTCAGCTGAGCATTTACTGAAGGACAGGCAGAGGGTCGACTCTTTTAATGTAAAGAAAATTACACTGCCATAATATAATATTTTTGGTAAAGCCATTTAAATAAAGTGGTGAGTCATTTTAAATAAATGCCAGTCCCATTCATTCTAAAGTCTGTACTTCAATCATGTATTTGTTTAAAGGCAAAACTACAAAAATAATGGTCTCCTTGTGGAGCACTTATGGACCTGACTCCAGATGTTTAAAAAATGTTTAAAGATGTTTGTCCTTCTTTGCTGCAGAGTGCATGTGTTCATACACGATTAATCTGTTTCAGTGTACTAGACTTTGGTGCTCTAATGATCTAAAAATACGTCTGAAATATCTGCTTTTGGTTTACAGTCGCTGTGAATCTTCATACTGATTTTTCTTTAAACTGAACTTTTTTGCAGATCAGTGATTTCAGTCAGAGGAGAATGATGAGGAACTCACCAAGTACAGAACAGGAGCGGAGCAAAGATGACATGAAGCTGAGAGAGCCTGAGCAGGAGCTGGAGGTACCACTGACTTAAATGCTCTGTATTATGTTGTTGTGTAGTATTTACTTTTCAATTTGTGGATTCAGATATTCAGACAATATGGATGTGCCATCCCAGCTGCTAACGTCCTTCTTACAGCAGTGATTGTCACGCTTCACTTCATCTCTTTGTTCCCAGATTAGCAGCACTGAGGCTACATTAAAGGAACTCTTCACTCCCCTTCAGCATTTTTAACAAAAAAAGTACCCAGAGAAATTTCTGCACCCTCCTCAGTCCTGCAGTCATGATTCTGTTCTGTGAAGCTGGAGTCAGACTAAAGCTGTGCACCAGTGCAGGAAAGAAAATCAGTAAAGTGGGATTTATGTTTCTGTGGTAAACATATGCTGTAGGTACATTGTGACTATAAGCCCTTCTGAAACCCTATTCCATAGGCTGCACTGTAACACGTTAGCTTACAGCATAACCTAGAACTGTAACTACATGCTGTGATGACACAGCCTGCAGTAACTGTGACTGGCCCGTTCAGTACCATCATTTCCTCCTGTGTGCTTCTGGCTTCTTCTTTCAATTTGACTGGAAGAAAATGGATCAACTCCAAGAGGGAAACTCCACCTCTAACTGGCACACGGCACAAGTATAAACGCTGGCGATGGTATTAGCCACTAGGCTACATTGTAAAACCATAAATAAATTGAACTTAGAGGTGTTAAACATGTGTAATAATCATGTATTCTGTCCTGAATTGCAGAGGTTGGCAGTTTAATTATACGTATTTAAGACCATTTATTTTTCAAAAGTAATCAAATCAAAAACACAGAAATCTAACCAAAAGTGTGTGTGTGTGTGTGTGTGTGTGTGTGTGTGTGGGGGTATTTTGCTGAATGGAGCTTTTTCTATGCATAAATTGTATTTTAGTTCACTGAAAAAAGCACGTAGACAAGAAAAACAAAGCTTTTGTCTGGCTGTGTCACACGTGGACCCCTTTAGCTCTTTTCGTGTGCCATGTTACTGTTTGTAGGCTTCTGATTGGTCAACATTTCCATATAGTTCCACCACCTGGCATGCTCTGATCATATGCTTAATGGATGATCATATGGAATAATGATGCTGGGGTAATAAGGAACATTATTAGTTATCAGTCCAAGACCCTCGTGTCTATTATGAGCTCTGCAGTGATGAAACAGGAAAGAAACCAAAGCCTGTCCAGCTGGTTCCGAGTCCATTCATTGCTGCATGGTTCAGCTGATCCGATCCAGTCTAAGAACTGCTGTGTACCAGTTCACCTCTTTGCTGAGGTCCAGGTCCAAGGAGAGGTGTCCTCCCTTTATGCTGTTTGAAGAGTTAGCGCTGTGCACCAGCTTGGTTCAGTGCTTCTGTAAGGCTAGCTGCTGTTGCTAACTAAAACTTTTCATTGGTTAGTGCTGTGTGCTCAGCTAGACAGGAATCTTGTGCAGACTCTCGCATTGCAGTGAAAAAATCAGTGTGTCTGTTTGCAGGGCATGCAGTTAAGAGGAGAGTTTAGAGCAGGCCTCCGCCTCAAAGGTCAATGCTGTGAACAGAGCAATGCCCCCTCACCTCTCCACAAGTGAGACTAGAAAGAGAGAAACAATGGTGAGCTGTGCTTTCACTGGCCTGTGGTGGGGGCTGGTGAATCTGCAGGAAGTAAAGGTTGATGCCCTGTTTACACCCGAACATTTTGATGCCTTTGGGCCTCCAGTTCACACCAGAACGACGTGAAAACGATACTTTCTGAAAACGGTGTCCAGACTGGAACGGTTTTGAAACGCTCCAGTCTCTGTTTCCTTGTAAACAGGCGAAAACGCTCCTTTTTAAAAACAGGGGCACTGGCACATGTGCACTATGGTTGCAGCTCCTGCAGTATATCCACACTGCCAGCTGGAGGCCTGGCAATAGGAACTGCAGCATTTTCAGCATCTTGTGTTTCCATGTAAACGGAGATCGTTTCTGAAACGTTTCCGTGTGAATGTGCTACTTTTCGAAAACGAAAATGGCGAAACGACAGCGTTTCCTCTGAAAACGGAAGACCAATGGAAGACCAATTTGTACATACACAGGAGCAGCTGTGGCTCAGGATGTAGAGTGGATCATCCATCTGTGTGAAGGTTGATCCCCGGCTCCTCCAGTCCATGTGTCGAAGTGACCTTGTCTGGCCCCATAATTGCTCTTGATGTGTCCATTGGAGTGTGAGTGTGTGCGTGACAGTTATGAGGCGTTTAAAGGTGTGAATGCAGCAGTCCGTTCAACATTTTGACACTAGGTTTGTCTTCTCGCTCAGATTCCTTCTGTGTCGAAGTCATTTTCTACAGTGACTGAGAACTGCACAGAAATGGTCTGAAGGTTGCCTTCGACTTTTTGCTGATGTTATGAGCAGTATGCCTGGTCTTGAAAGTCATCATGAGCACGTGAAGCTTAGTTGGTGCTACAAAAACAGTCCACAGAAGATGGTTGAAGAGCTGACCCCCAGCAGGCATGGGTACCAGTGTACAGAGGTTATGTGCCACAAGAACACCTGTTCAGAAATAAGCCATGGCAGACGCTTCTGTGATGGAAGTCTAGGAACAGCTTGAAGCAATCACAATCACATCCTGACCCCAACTCTCTGAGTGGTCACACTCAAGCAGCACTAGAATTGCTCAGGTCTATGTTTCCATCAGCAGTGTTGAGTTGATGATTTTGAGAAGACCCTCCCAGCAATCCTCAGCCTTCAAGCTTCAGCTTCACAACTTAACTGAAAATTGGCAGGTTGGCTAGCCAAGAACAGCAGCTGCAGTGCTACAAGTTAGCAGTCATTATGTGACTGCCATCTATAACAGTGCACGACCCCTTGCAGCAGTTCTAGATGTTGAGGATGAAGATACCCTTCTAGACTTCATCAGGTCCTGAGGTCCATCACCTTCCTGTGCCTGTAGAGGAGTTGGACACCAAGACTGTACATGAGCACTGTTCACACTGTGACAGCACAAACTAATAGCATGAGAGTTTAACACTGATGGCTCTGAGTGTTAAAGAGAAATAATTTTACACCGAAGAAATCTCAGCTCGGAGGCGTGCCTGGTGTCATAATGTAGGTCAATATTATGTGTCATTGTTAACCAGCCACCTGTTACTCTTATTCTCCATCACAGACATTAGATGTAGACTGGAGATTGTGATATTCAATGTGGGCATAAAATGGAGCTTCAATCTGTGTTTAAGTGCTGAAAATCTCACATAGCTCTTTTATCTGAAATGGTGTCTGACTTTTTAGTTTTCTCATGCACACGTAAAGTTTTGTCTTATAAATCTTGATGTGTATTTCCTTTCCTGAGTCAGAGTTGGATCCTGTAAAGGAGTCTACAGTTTATTATTCTATTATTTTTACTTTAGTTTTATAGTGCGGCTCTCTACAAAACCTTACAGTGTTCTGAAGCCTTCTTTGTATTCATGCTCAGGTGTTGGTGACCTTAGAGGAGGGTCTGGGTCTGTCTCTGGTCAACAAAGTTCCTGAGGAGCTTGCTTTCGCCACCCTGTCTGGTATAGATGTCCACTTCACCTGCACTGCTGCCAATGAAGTGTTGGAGCTCAGCATCCAGAACATACAGGTGAGAACATCCACAGTAAATGCATCAGACCTCCACCCAGTGTAAGGTTGCTGCCACAGCTGCCCTGAAGTATTGGTGATTACCAAAACAATTGTTTATGTTTCTGTGCAAGCTCTTTAGTCAAAGTTATATTTTAATGCCAAAAGATGATTATTGTTGTTATCCATTATTTACAGTTTTACAAAAAAGCAGAAGAAATGGTAAATTTTTGATTAAGAGGCCAAATCACAGTTTTTATTAACAGGAAAAATAGTTTTAATGTTACACTGTCCAGTGTGCCCGCTCAAATATGGGTATAAAAACATGAATTTGGTTTGTTATTTATATAACATATAATAATTTTTATTATGTTATATGTTATATTTTTATTATGTTATATTAATAAGTTTTAAACAAGTTTTTGACAGATTTCTAAAGTATGTGTTCTCTTGTTTTATTGCAAGTAGTCTGATTTGTTAAGCACTGTTCAAGTTCACACTGAATTGCTATACCCAGGGTATCGTTCCATTATCTGGATTCTTACCCTAACATGGGTGATCAGGATGAACATGAAACTGGTTAGCAGCTTGCTAAGTTAGCCCCCCAGTGTTTTTATTCTCTCAGCTGCAGCTTTGGTGGCGACTAAAGAATAAATAGAAACAGAATTGAAGTTTAGGCTTTACGATCATATGTTAAGACTTATAGAACAATAATTCAGTTCAATTCAATTTTATTTACATAGTGCCAAATCACAACAGTCTCCTCGATGCACTTGATATTGTAATGTAAAGACCCTACAATAATACAGAGCAAACCCAACAGTGTAAACGACCCCCTATGAGCAGCACTTGGAAGAAAGCTCCAGCAGAACCAGGCTCAGGGAGGGGGGGGACATCTGCTGGGGGGGGAGAGACACACTCAGAAAAGTAACACTCAGTGCATCATGGGAACCCCCCAGCAGCCTAGGCCTATAGCAGCATAACTAAGGGAGGGTTCAGGGTCACCTGATCACAGGGTGGGGTGGGGAGAGGGTGTCTGTCTCCTGAATCCAAGCTGGTAAATGAAAAGATAAAATCAGAACTGAAGGTAGAGAAATGAAGAAACAGCTGCAGTACAGCTGTTACAGTGTAAAAATTACAAGCACATCATTGTCCAAACTGTAACACATTTTGTTTCTTAGCTGGCTCATGTTATCAAAGGACACACAACTGACTTGAAATGAAGGAACCAAGATTTGATTGAAATGTAGATTTTTAATGGGGTTTATTAAGAATGGGTGGCAGAGTGGTGCAGTGGTCAGCACCGTTGCCTCACAGCAAGAACGTCCTGGGTCCAAATCCAGACATGCATGTTGTCCCTGTTTCTGTGTGGGTTCTCCAGTGGTCTTCCACAGTCTGAGGACATGTTTGTTAGATTAACTGCTGACTGGTCATTGGCTGAAGGCTTGGATGAGTGTGTGAATGATTGTGTCTCTCCCTGTGTTAACCCTTTGACAGCTCAGTTAGACACATAAGACACATAGAACCATAAAAGCATTTGAGAAAACCGATAAATGAATAAGAAAAATGTTTAATTTCAAATCCACTGTGTGGCCAAGAAATCTCTGCTACTGTCTCGGTACTTCATATGTAGTGACTGCTGTGCTAACTCCTGCTGTATAAATACTCGGTTTGTCGTGTTGTGGTTATCAGGTGGATAATCAGCTCCTGGGTACCACCCAGCCTGTCGTGCTGTGTGTGACTCCCAGTTCCAGTGACAGCGGTGTAAACGACAGTGGCCCGGCCCTGCAAGTCAATTCAGTCAAGGTTCCTAGCAGCCTCATGCTCACTGATCTCTACAAGGTGAGTGCCTCACACTGCTGTGTCGTAGGCACTTCAGGGAAGCCGTTTTTAACTGAGCACATCATTTTCTTAATAAAGCAGATAGCTTTGTTGTGCCAGAGTGTTGTGGCTAATTATGTAACCGTGATATCTCCGCAGCACCTGATGGTGACGGCCCGTCGCTTCACTGTCATCATCGAGGAGAAGCTGCTGCTCAAGCTGCTCAGCTTCTGTGGATATGGACAGACAGATGCTGGTGGGTCTTTGTTTCAGCATCATTGTTGTAGTGGTGACAGGCTGTGGGGAAACAATCAGAGCATTTCTATCATAATGCAGAGCTGGAGAATTTGGATGAAAACCTCCGTGAGAAGCCCAGCGAGGACTCAGGACCGCCCAAGCGTTACTACTTTGAGAACTTGAAGATCAGCCTCCCTCAGGTCAAACTGAGCGTCTTCACCTCTCACAAGCTGCCTGCTGAGCTCAAGGTACCAAACATGCACCTTTTTTCCTTCTCTTACTTTTTCTTTACCCAGCTTTTAATCGATTATCCCTTTGATTATGCAGAGTGCAGCACCTTTGATAGACAGCGACATGTCCAGAGTAGCGTTCTGGTACACATTAACAGATGTTATCTCAAAGCAATCGTTTAACGTTTTGGGAATATCGACTTCTTGATTGAATGGGAGTACAGTCAGCCGCAGCCCTGCCAATACTGTGTAGGTCTCCCTTGTGCTGCCAAAACAGTTTTTGATTCTGCAGCAACATTTAGGTACCAGGACACAAGGTTTCACAGCAGAACGCTGCCTTCTATCTACAGGAGAGGATCGAAGGGCCTCAATAACTAATATTTGCATGGAAGCATTTTTAACCTCTGGAGGTTTGAAGCTGTCCGTTCTGTTCTCACCACCATGCATGAGTTAGTAAATCAAAATCATTCAGAACCAACAGCAGTGTGCAATCACCATACTATCTGCATCCAGCCGTGGGACAGAGCTGGGTTAGAAGTGATAATGGGATATGTTCATATATATATATGTATATATATGAACATATGTATTTGTTCATACAAGTGATCCTAATGTACAAACAGTCATAAAAGTATTGATAGATCACAGATTTGTGTGTGAAACATTCATACACACCGTTTATGTACAGATTTGTGCATACACACTTTTAGTATTAGTGCGATGGCTGATCAGCATATGATGTCATACCATAAAATCGTGTCATCATAAGAACTGGAGCCGAGTGTAGCTCATATACTGGATACTGCATCCATAAACTGTATGATGCAACACACACAAGCATATCTGCTCATCAGTACTAATGTGGCTTGCTGTGTATCACACAGACTGCCTGTTATTTGTCAGATAAGTCCATTAAAAATTATCCACCAATGACCCAAACATGGTTGAGAGGTCCAGATCGCTGACCTCAGTGAGCAGAGGTGAAGTCTGGCAGGCAGCTGTTAGCTACAGGGGAAGAAAATTCCCCTACAGCTGTTATGAGGGTGGGATAAGCTATAAAATCCAAAATAATTTAGCTTACCAGGCTGTAAACACATTAACTTGGGAGTCTAAGGGAATGAACTCCTGTTTGAAGCCGGCCCCCACAGGAACTGTGGTTTTGAAACAGTTGTTTCATACCAGCACTAATAATGTGATTAAAGCCCGACTTTAGACGTGGCATAAAATCAACCTAAAGACTGGAGAAATGCCATGCTAATACTTGTTGTTCCACCTGCTGCTCTGCCTTGTTAATGGTCTTATTTGTGTTTGACGTTTGTTGGTCACTTTAGGCTCTGAAAGGTACCCTCGGCTTTCCTCTGGTTCGCTTTGAAGACGCTGTGATCAACATGTACCCGTTCACAAGAGTGCACCCCTACGAGACACAGGAGATCATCATCAATGACATCCTTAAACACTTCAGAGAGGTAAGAAGCTCTGTTCAGCTGAGCTTATCTGTTACCTAATTTAATTAAAACAAAAGTGACCTTTGCACAGAGTCACTACACAGATGATACACTGCTCAAAAAATAAAAATAAAGGAACACTTTTTAATCAGAGTAAAGCACTGAGTATAGTACCTGTGATATTGATGTGGTCAGTCAGTATCAGAGGGAGTTATTAATCAGTTTCAGCTGCTTTGGTGTTCATGAAATTACCAACAGGTGCACCAGAGGGGCAACAATGAGACACCCCCCAAACAGGAATGGGTTACAGGTGGAGGACACTCACATTTTTCTCTCCTCATCTTTTCTGACTGTTTTTCACTAGTTCTGCATTTGGCTATGGTCAGAGTCACTGCTGGTAGCATGAGGTCAGAGCACCGTTTTTGTGTTTTTTGTTTTGTGTAGTTTTTTTAGGAAAGAAGGATCCTTCAATTAAATCCACTATAAGTTGCTACAAAGATATATATCACATGGACAGAGGTACCATGTGATGTGGTAGACTGTCTAGTTTGTGTCAGGTCTTTACAGTGCAGTGTTTCTGTCTGAAGGAGCTCATCAGCCAAGCGGCTCAGATCCTTGGCTCTGTGGACTTCCTGGGGAACCCCATGGGCCTCCTCAATGACGTCTCTGAGGGCATGACTGAGCTCTTCAAGCATGGCAATGTGGGTGGGCTCATACGCAGTGTTACCCACGGTGTGTCCAACTCTGCAGCCAAGGTATGTATATGGTAGCCTCTTTTTAAGTTTGGTTACTTGTTGTATTGATAAAATCATCAGAAATCCCTGCTTTGCATACACCTGCCAGCTGGTTTGTATGTTCTCAGCATGCTCCTGGTACACCAGCTTTCTCCCACAGGAAGGAAATGCACGCGTTACCTTAACTGGTTATTCTAAATTGGCTGTAGGTGTGAGTGGTGATCTGTCCTTTCTGTGTTAGTCTTTTGATGGACTGCTGACCTGTCCAGGTTGTACCCCACCACTTGCCCTAAGATTGGCTCCAGCTCCTCATTGTGGCCCTGAATTGGATAAGTGGTTATTAAATGGATTTTTTTTTTTTAAGTCTTTTAGATTCATATTATTATGATTTATATTATGTTTCAATACTGGCTGGAAATCAAAACATTAACTATTAACTACTGTTAACAATGCTAATAACACACCACAACTACTCACTACTCATCTCCAGCCAACCTAACAGGTCATCTACAGAGGGATGGTTTATTTGAAGAGTCCTACTAGACCTCAGTGCAGCTTTGATACTGTTGATCATAACATTTTATTACAGAGATTAGAGCATACTATAGGTATTAAAGGTACTGCACTGCAGTGGTTTGAATCATATTTATCTCATAGACTCCAATTTGTTCATGTAAATGGGGAGTCTTCTTCACACACTAAGGTTAATTATGGAGTTCCACAGGGTTCTGTGCTAGGACCAATTTTATTTACATTATACATGCTTCCCTTAGGCAGTATTATTAGAAAGCACTGCATTAATTTTCATTGTTATGCAGATGATACTCAGCTTTACCTATCAATGAAGCCAGATGACACACATCAATTAATTAAACTGCAGGAATGTCTTAAAGACATTAAGGCCTGGATGACCTCTAATTTCCTGCTTCTAAATTCAGATCAAACTGAAGTTCTTGTACTTGGCCCCACAAATCTTAGAAACATGGTGTCTAACCAGATACTTACTCTGGATGGCATTACTTTGGCCTCCAGTAACACTGTGAGAAATCTTGGAGTCATTTTTGACCAGGATATGTCCTTCAATGCACATATTAAACAAATATGCAGGACCACTTTTTTGCATTTGCTCAATATTTCTAAAATTAGAAACATCCTTTCTCAGAGTGATGCTGAAAAGCTCATTCATGCATTTATTACTTCTAGGCTGGACTATTGTAATTCATTATTATCAGGCTGTCCTAAAAGCTCCCTGAAAAGCCTTCAGCTGATCCAAAATGCTGCAGCTAGAGTACTGACAGGGACTAGAAAGAGAGAGCAGATTTCTCCCATATTGGCTTCTCTTCATTGGCTCCCTGTTAGATCTTGGGATTTGACAGGGAGCCTAAGTATCCTGTGTTCCTGTATGTATACTTTTCATGCCCACAATGAGTGTATGTAAGCTTCTGACCACAATGTTCTTGTTGATGTCTACTTTGTTAATACACAGATGAGCTCATAACTGTAGATGTGTAAACTGTGGTAGTAGAAAAGCAGTGTGATGGAGCTCTGCTTTTTGTGTCAGTTTGCAGGGACTTTGTCAGATGGGCTGGGAAAGACTATGGATAACCGGCACCAGAGTGAGCGAGAATACATCAGATACCACGGAGCCACCAGTGGAGAGCACCTGGTCGCAGGGATCCATGGACTGGCTCATGGTACAGCATGAAAACGTTTCTTTTGTCTAGTTAATGTTTGTGCAAGAATAATTCAGTGAGTGTCTGAATGAAGACTTAGGATCTCCCAAACCCTTCAAAGTTCATTTATGTAGAGCGCTCGGATTGTTGTCTACATGTTAAAATGCTGAAAAATGGGGAGAACAAATTCTTATTGAAACTACATATTTATGGTCAAAGCTCACACATCATTTAATGACAGATGACACTAGAAGAGTTTATACATGGAGAAAATCTTTGGAATAACTAGTGTTTCAGTGTAGATTTCTTACACAATTTGCTCAGATTGTCGACTAAATCACAACTGCAGACAGAAACAAACTGAACTATAACTCAGTAACGGTGGTATTTTTCAGGCCCATATTAAATACACCGAGTCAGTCTTTGTTTAATCAGCTATGGAGATGAGGTTTGAATTCCAAAGGTTCCACCAAAGTGTTGATGTTTGGACACAATCACAGCACCACATTCAGAGAAAACCAGCCACAGCATATTAGCACAAACACCTCATACCCACTGCCAGCATGTTAGTGGAGGGTAATAATCTGGGCTGTCAAAGTCCAGACCTCAAACTGACGGGACCGTAACAGAGTTCATGCGCAGCCCCTACAGCTTGTTGGTCGTGGATTTATGCCAGGCAGACAGTTGAAGAACATGTGTGATGAAGGCCCTGAAGGTAGCAGCCTCTACAGGGGCCAAAACATGACACTGTGGAAGGATCTGTATTCTGCCTCTGCCCACCAACACAAAACTTCTGGAAATAAAAAATCACCAAACTTTCTCAAACCTCAGTGCCTGTGGCAGCCTCTGTGTTTTGGAGGTGAATGCACTCTGGTGTAGCATAAATGAAATCTCTGGTCATAAGCAGTGTCTTCGAGCTGTGCTGTGTTGTTGAAATTGAGCAGAATAACATGAAACACAATGAGTTAATCTCTCTTCGCTTTTAATTGAGATATTTTGTATCGAGCAGACAGACATCAGTCATAACGGTGAACGTTTTAAAGGCCGTTGACGAAAGCCTCGAGCTCAGAGGGGAGAGAAGCTGGAGAACTGAGGCTCCAGCAAAGCACGAAGAGTTCAGAAACAATTTGAAATGAGAACAAAAAAACATTTATTAACTAATTAAGTCGTGTTTTAGACTGATTATTGCTAGTGGATCTATTCTGACCCAAAGTGCAGCCGTGACTGCAGCCGTTCTGAATGCTGGCTTTACAGCAGACAGCCGCTCCCCCTCTTCCAGGTACTGCTGAATCTTTTATTAGTACGCAGTACTGGACCGTACTTTCACCCCTGATTATAGCAGCAGAGGAACTGCTGGGCTGCAGGTTAAGGAGTACAGCCTTAATGTAGTCAAACTCTGGGGCCAGTGTGCCAATGGTTTACCACCCCTTCATTTCTTCCTAGTCTGCGGGGATCACCTGTGGTGCTTAGTACCTGGAAAGGAGCTGAGCACAGGCTTCAGCCACTCTGGTCATGGCATCCAGCTGCAGTTAGTGCAAATGTTCAGTGCCTTGAGGGGTATGGCTGTCCTGTAATGCTGCAGTGGAGTGAGAAACATTCAAAGTAGCACCACCTAAACAGCTGAGACTGGTGAACTGGAAACAGAGTGAGAAACACTTAGCCACAAGGAGAAACAGTATCTAAAATACTAGCAAGAACTGCTCAGGTCCAAACCTCCTCTGGCATTAACGGCACAAAAACTGCACCCAAGCTGCTCCTGTAGTACACCCCCACAAGCTGCTTAAGCATGTGGAGGTGGCCCAGTGTCTCTCTCCATATAGTGGAATAAGTAATGGGACATAGTGACTCATTTTTCTGGCATAAATAGTATGGTAATATTGGTTTTGGATCAAGCCCACCCTGTACTCCTTGAAGCCAGCATTTCTGCAAGTTGGTACATCCTTTTAGATACACTTTCCCACCTCTTCTCTCTCAGGTATCATTGGAGGCATGACGAGCATCATCACTTCCACAGTGGAGGGGGTGAAGACAGAGGGTGGAGTCAGTGGCTTCTTCTCTGGCCTGGGTAAAGGCCTGGTTGGCACTGTGACCAAACCGGTGGCTGGAGCTCTGGATTTTGCATCAGAGACAGCCCAGACGGTCCGGGACATGGCTAGTCTCAGTAATCATAGGTGGGTCGAGTCTATTACCTGGATATTATGAGAAAAGATGTTATTTTCTAAGTGATAAGTAAAGCTAAGTATAGCTAAGTGAACGTGATTTGTAGGAACGTACAGAAAAAACATGGACATGAGCTTTTGCTAATACTGAACGTGAGCTGTGAGTTTTTATTTCAGGGAGAGCAGGAAATATTTTCCAAAATCACACTGGAGGTTTTTTCTTTTTACAGGCTGCTGTAAAGGTTCTGTTAGAGAACCTGGAGCTGAACATAGGCCAGCTTTTGTTCTGACCATGTGCAGGTCGGGCCACTCTGCCTGCAGGTGTGGACGGGAGTGTGAATTATTGGCTGTAACTGAGTTCAGTTCAATTCAGTTTTTTTAATATAGCACCAAATCACAACAGTCAAGTTCTGTAACTGACCTTTGACCTTCCTCTCTCCTCATGTCAGCTAGGAGTCTTCAGGATATTCTGGATGGATGGATGGATGGATGGATGGATGGATGGATGGATGGATGGATGGATGGATGGATGGATGGATTTGATTGATTGATTGAAGGAAGCCAGGCTCACCGTATACTGGGCTTCCTCTCAGTGTTTGGTGGCTATGATTAATATTTGAATCTGCAGTCTGCTTCACTGTCAGCAGCCTCGTGGTTTTGGCTACAGAAGGCTCAAACTGCTTCAGACATAAAGCTCTGAACTTCAGTGCTCACCACAACAACGGTCACCTCACGGTGCTTTATTTTGTAAAGACCATACAATAATTACAGTTCCCAAAAATTCCCATAAACACTCCTAAAGCTGTGGAAAGCCTTCCCAGAAACGTTGAAGCTGTTATAGCTGCCGAGGGAGGACTGCCATCATGTCACCCTGTTAAGAATGAATGTCACTCAGGTTCATATGTGAACATTTTTGGAAAGATGGTGTACGTAAAATGTGGTTTTTCGGGAACGCAGACGTCCTTCCCGGGTTGTCCCAGATGTTGGGAGAACATGGCAGCTTCCACAGACCAGCAGCTGCTGCTACGTATTTTTAATGTATTAATTCTAAGTTTATGAAAATGCATCAATTTCTTAATTAAACACAGTTTTTCTATTTAGACCCTCAAAAAATGACTGACTGTACCTTTAAGGCCTTTTCAGACCTTGGTCCATGTTTTTATATCGTGAAGAATTAATTAAAAAATAATAATAAATACATTTAAATCTTAACCAGGAAAAAGCTGCAGCACCCATGAATTCTTCCTTTATAATGTGGCAGCTTCTGTTTTATATTGTCAGCGTGTTTGCTGCTGGCCTCAGGTGTACCTGCACACCTGTGCTGAGGCTAAAGGCATTCCCGTTTCCACAGGTGGTCCTGCTAACACGTTCAGAGATGACAGTAAAAGGAGTTCTGTTGATGAACGGAAGCACAGAAGCCACACGATAACTGATCAGTAGTAAAGTGAACGTGCTGGGTCAGGAGGTGTGCGGTGTGTGAAGTGTTTGTGTTCTGTTGTTGTTCAGGCTCGGTGCTCAGCGTGTGAGGAAGCCCCGCTGCTGTAAGGGGCCCCAGGGTCTGCTGCCTCGGTACTCAGCCACACAGGCGGACGGTCAGGAGCAGCTGTTCCGCCTCACTGACAACATTCACTCTGAGTTGTGAGTGCCGCTCAGTTCATTGTGTGTGTGCTTACAGCTGATTACCTGCAGCTTCAGCAGAGTTCACCCTGTTGTTTTCCACACCAGCTTCATCGCCGTCGAGCCCATCGACAGCTACTGCGTACTCATCTCCTCCAAAGTCATCTACTTCCTGAAGCCGGGTGATTACGTGGATCGTGAAGCCATCTTCCTGGAGGTCAAATACGACGACCTCTATCACTGTCTGGTATCTAAGGATCACGGGAAGGTATATGTGCAGCTCACCAAGAAGGCTGAGAATACCAGCAGTGGTGTGGCAATTCCCGGCCCCTCCCACCAGAAGCCCATGGTGAGTTTCATTTGGGACATCTCTGGATTCTTCCTCTGCTGTTCTGATTTCTCTCTGAGCAGCTGATTTGGGTTTTATTTGTCCTGCTTGGTCTAATGCAGACAGCACTTCAGTCAGCACGCAGGGAACCAGGGTTTATTTGTGTCATGTTCACAGAGCTGCACACAGAAATGCCTCAGGGTGGCTTACTGTTGTGTTCAGTGGCTAAAAGAGCGCAGAGCTCATCTTGTAACCTGATACTGTGGCACACGTCAACGTGGGGCCACAAGAGATTTAAGCTCTCCTAACTATTGAATGAAAATGAACTGACATTAGCAGAGCACTGTCTACTCTTGCGGACCACTTACAGAGCTTAAGACTATAAGCCATATTTAACCATAAGCCAGTCACACAGTGCTTTGCTGTACCTCACATTCACGGCCAATTTAGAATCACATGCGTGTGTTTGGAGCACCTGGAGGAAACATGCAGAGAGCACTCAGAGAGGCTCCAGCCCACGTGTGCCCTGGGAGCCTTCATGTGGCTTGTTTACAATAAAGCCAGCTGATACATAATCCTCAGAAATACTGATGAACGTGTAGTTAACAGGAGCAGTCACGGTCAGGCTGTGGGTTAGAAGACCAAGAAAGCTTTCTGTAACAAATGCTCTTTATGAGGTAGGATATCCTTTTAATCAAATTATGAAATGCACATCAGCTAAATTCATCATAGCCATGTTAGCCCCCCCCCATTAAACATGACAAATGTCAGTAAACAGCTGGACGAGGCTTTGAATTATAAAAAACATGTAGGCTGTGTGTTATGCTCTTTGCATGAAAAGGCTGATGTTCCAGCAGCTGCGCCTGCTCCTCTGTGTGATCCAGCTTCAGGGTTTTCACTGTGTAGTAACTGTTGAACGCTCCTCCTGCAGGTCCATGTCAAAAGCGAGAGCCTCGCCATCAAAATATCTCAAGAGATCAACTACGCCAAGAGTCTGTACTACGAGCAGCAGCTCATGCTTCCTTCCACTGAGAACGAAGACTGCTTACTGCTTGAATCCTGATGAGCACTTTTTGAAATGCTGTCTGTGGGACGTAATCCTGAGAGCGTGTTGCCATTTACTTGATTTCTGCAGACAGCAGCTTTTTAATCCATTTTGACAAACAGCAGTGTAGGGCACTGGGTACAGATCCACGTGCAGTTAGTGGAGTCACATGACCTGGTGTTTTTACAGGATAGAGGAGAACGTGTGCTGCAGTGTTGTTTTCACAGCGGTACCCACCGGGCCTTTGTGCTTCTGTGACCTCTGATGGCTGTAGGTGACCCCTCCTACAGCAGCTCTGTATGTTTGTGAATAGAAATGTAAATAGAGCTGCGCACCAACAATATAAACTATTGTACATACTGTTATGATGAAGTATAGAGAGTCACAACAGAAGTGCATAATGTAACAAACTGCCTTTACAATTTTATTTTGTGTAAGAGTCTATTAATAGAGTGGGGAACAATGATTTGCACTGACATGGGGAGGGACGTGCAGCCCCCCCCACCTTTGAAATACACACACTGGAGTATCTATCACCGTCTGCTCTGCTTTTTACAGTCATGGATCTCCATCGATGTGTCTGCTTTTATTTAGCTGCTCTTTTTAACGAGCTCGTAATCAGCCTTTCTTTGAAGGAACGTGTGGACTTCCTGCTTGAAGCGAGCGTCCAGAGGCGCCCTTTACTCTGAGCAACAGCACATGATAGGAAGTTATTTGTTGTTTGTCAGAGCTTTGTTTTTGTTTGTTTTTTGTTAAACGCTGAGTAAGTTGTGTGTGAGCAGAGTTTGGGACAGGCCTGTCAGAGGCAGCACACTCAGTCTGTGATCCTGTGAAAATGGCAGGATTTAAACTGACACTACTTCAAATAAAGCACCAGACTGCAGCACTGACTGTGTGTGACGCGTTATTCCCAAACACACATTTACATCATTCCATCATGTTTGACCTGATTAAAAGAAACAGGAGGAATCCAGAAATTCAGAATCACATATTTTAATTAGAGTTTCTCAGCACCATCAGTGATCCTTCATCAAAGCTGCACCTTTTTGCATTTTTGGATATTTACTGTGTGTAAAAGTATAAATATGTACATAACCTACATATAAAATGAAGTCCTTAACTCATCAGATGTATTTTCAGTCAATTAATTCCCTCCTAAAGTTATTTCCAGCTTCATAACAGTTAATGGTCATTTAGGGTCTTATTATGGTTGTGTATTTAAACCTCAGAGACTACATCATTGGACAGCAATTTATTCATTATCTCTCATATTATCAATGCTCTATTTCCCCACAGTCAAGCACAAGCTCTGTACAGCTTCTGTTTTATTCCTATAGCACCAGTTCACTACAGCAGCTGCCTCATACCTACAACCTGAGCAGCACTTGGTGACGGTGGGGATGAAGAACTCCCTGATTATTCAGTCCTTGTTCTGTGAGGACAAATTCAGTTCTTGTAGATAAATCACACATGCTGGCAGTGCTGGGGTCATTACTCAAAAACATAACGTGCTGCTTTTCTTAAAAGTAATGCAGTATGTTACATAACCATTACACTACATTACATTCACATTACTTCGTAACGTGACCTAAAATGCACTGTCACATAATAATCAGGGACTATATGACCCTGAGGGTCCCACAGACCGGCTGGACCTTCCTTTGACTTTGAAGCAGCGGCTCTACGAGCTGCACTGCTGATCACTGCCTTTGTTACCTGTTGAAAATCAGGCCATGTCTGCAGCACTGGGGTCAGCACACTCTCAGCTTTAACATCACTGTGGCTTCTTGGCTAGCTTTGTGCTAGCCTGCTGTTTGCTGCCAAAGTTGTGTTAGCAGTACAGTGCTGCTGTTTCTGTCCTGGATGCAGTTTGCACTTTACCATCACGCTCTTGTCTTCCATGCAATAAAAATAAAAGTAAAGTCCATATCTCCACTCTGTAAAGCTGTGGCCCGCTGCACTATCGTCCTTCGGCACACAAACTGGATCAGCTGATTGTGCATTAAGAAAAAGGCATGTTTGATGGGAGTTATGTAGAAACTCCATTGTTTTTGGTATGTGTGTCTGACAATATTAAAGCCTATCGGTCCGATTCACACCAAATTTGCATGAAAGAACACCAATGACCCCTACATCACCTGATTACATTGTTATTATAATTGGGTCAAGGTCAGAGGTCAGGGTCCTCTGAACATTTTGTGAACGTGATAACTCAAGAACAAGAACAACCTAGGATGTTCACATTCACACCATAGATGCAGCTACTAAACAAGTTTGAATCTTGACCTCAAGGTTAAGGTCAAAGGAAAGTTATGGGCAATAGGACCTATGATTTTTTTTTTTTTTTTTGGCCTTTCTGGCTTTATTGAATAGTATGACAGTCAGGAGTAGACAGGAAAGTAGGGACAAAGAGCAGCGGAAGTCATGCAGCAAATGGCCATGGGCCGGACTCAAACCCGGGCC
Organism: Archocentrus centrarchus; assembly: GCF_007364275.1. NCBI lineage: Eukaryota > Metazoa > Chordata > Actinopteri > Cichliformes > Cichlidae > Archocentrus > Archocentrus centrarchus. The sequence goes on along the minus strand of NC_044352.1, from coordinate 36,753,587 downwards.
TCTGCCACCTGCTCACACCGTCAGCTGATCTGGCGCAGGACCTGCGTTACGTCGGTGATTCGGTGTTTGGAGAGTGACGTGATTGTGAGACAGAAGACATTCAAATCAGCTAAAACGTCTGCCGGGTTTGTTCCAGCATTTGTTGTAAGTGTATCGCAATTCCTGAATTTACTACAATAACACTTTACATTGCAAAGATGTAATTGTAATTACAGTAACATGTTACTGTGGAATACATTATACCCAACACTGATTACTGCAGGAAGGTTTAACTGACACTTTACAGAGAGTCTTGATACAGTAGAGCCATCAGAGTGAAGCTTTACCTGCAGCTGCACTGCAAAAGTCACCATCTGAAGTCTGAAAAAGCAACATCTGGATCAGCCATGGAAACGAGGACTCTTGGCAGATGTTCTGGATGCAAATATCCAGCTGTCAACCATCAAGGTGGAAAAAGGCTGGCCTTTCCAACAGGGTACTGGGGGAGGAGCCGGCCAACAGGAGAACGATCCAAAGAGGACCTCAGTATCCATCAACTACTTCAACAAACACAACGTAAAGCTTGTGGGGGAGATAAATATGCTGTGTGCGAGGTGCCCCAAAACATCTCAGAACATGAAGTGATCTGTGTGAAGATGAGAGTGCAGCCAACGTTTTAGGTTTCAGGGCATCGATCACCTGATCCTTACCAGGGCTTAAAATTAGGTAAATGCAAACTGAGACAAACAACAACATATTACACTGTGTAATTATTCATTTAGCAAAAACTAAACCAAATTGCAGAAGCAGTGTGAAATAATTAAGTACTGTACACCCTTACTGCCTCCATAGGAATTAAGAGGGTAAGGAGCCGCCAGGTGCTGATAAATGCACTCAATTAAATCAGGGCCCCTGAAGTCAGACTGCAATGTGCAGAGAAAGTGCAAAAAGTCAAAGTGATACAGTGCGGAAAATAATTATTCGATCCTCTGCTGAATTTGTAACTGTGCTCAGAAAGAAATGAACAGTGTCTAATTTTTGTGGTATAATGGTGAGAGACAATATCAACCAGAAAAAAAAACATTGCATAAAAGTTATAAATTGATTTTCATGTCATTGAGAGAAATAAGTATTTGATCCCCTACAGCCAGCTAGAGTTCTGTCTCCCACAGATTGGCCCTCAGTCTGGACCTCCATGCCTCATGAGGTGAAGATGATCATGAGAAAGGTGGTGGATCAGCCTCAAACTACACAGGAGGAGCTTGTTATTGATGTGAAGCCAGCTGGAGCACAGTCACCAAGAACACCATTGCTAACACACTACGACACAATGGACTGAAAACACATGAAGGCACATGCCAGTGAACATCTGAATGGTTCAGAGAAGGCCTGGGAGAAAGTGCTGAACCCCACTCACCATGTTTAGAGGAAGAGAAATGCTGAGTATGACCCAAAGAACTGCCTAGCCAGTGTCCAGACCTCAGTCTTCTAAGAAATCTGTGCAGGGAGCTGAAGCTTTGAATTACCGAGCAGCAGCTAAGAAACCATGAAGGATTTAGAGTTTCTGTGAAGAGTCGGCCAAAATCCCTCCTGAGGTGTGTGCAAACCTGGTGATCAGTTACAAGAAGCATTTTACCGCTGTGCTCACCAAGTACTGAGTCATGTTTTTCTTGGGGATCAAATACTATTTTCACTTAATGCCATGAAAATCAATTTATAACTATTCTGTCTCTCTCCATTAAAATTAAACAACGATAAAAATCAGAGACGGTTCATTTCTTTGTAAGTGAGCACACTTACAAATTCAGCATAATTAGTGCCCCACTTTATGTCTTGATTCAAATCAGTTTTTATTCTGTTCTGTTGTATTCATGCATGTATTTTTTTAGAGTTGAATTACAATATTCATTCATTTTTCTTATCCTCCATAAAGAGCTTACAGATACTTCAAGGGCCTTGAGCTGACTACTGTTATGATTTGGCACTATATAAATATGGTGTGAATGAGGCATGTTGCAGCAAGTGGGTGCTCAAATAGAGTAGAAAAGTGTTACATAAGAACCAGTCCATTAAACATGTAAATGGGGAGTTCCACAGGGTTCTGTGCTAGGACCAATTTTATTTACATTATACATGCTTCCCTTAGGCAGTATTATTAGAAAGCACTGCATCAATTTTCATTGTTATGCAGATGATACTCAGCTTTACCTATCAATGAAGCCAGATGACACACATCAATGAGTTAAACTGCAGGAATGTCTTAAATACATTAAGGCCTGGATGACCTCTAATTTCCTGCTTCTAAATTCAGATCAAACTGAAGTTCTTGTACTCGGCCCCACAAATCTTAGAAACATGGTGTCTAACCAGATACTTACTCTGGATGGCATTACTTTGGCCTCCAGTAACACTGTGAGAAATCTTGGAGTCATTTTTGACCAGGATATGTCCTTCAATGCACATATTAAACAAATATGTAGGACCACTTTTTTGCATTTGCTCAATATTTCTAAAATTAGAAACATCCTTTCTCAGAGTGATGCTGAAAAGCTCATTCATGCATTTATTACTTCTAGGCTGGACTATTGTAATTCATTATTATCAGGCTGTCCTAAAAGCTCCCTGAAAAGCCTTCAGCTGATTCAAAATGCTGCAGCTAGAGTACTGACAGGGACTAGAAAGAGAGAGCAGATTTCTCCCATATTGGCTTCTCTTCATTGGCTCCCTGTTAAATCTAGAATAGAATTTAAAATTCTTCTCCTCACCTACAAGGTCTTGAATAATCAGGCCCCATCTTATCTCAAAGACCTCATAGTACCATATCACCCCAACAGAGCACTTCGCTCTCAGACTGCTGGCTTACTTGTGGTTCCTAGGATACTTAAGAGTAGAATGGGAGGCAGAGCCTTCAGCTTTCAGGCCCCTCTTCTGTGGAACCAGCTCCCAGCTTGGATTCAGGAGACAGACACCCTCTCTATTTTTAAGATTAGGCTTAAAACTTTCCTTTTTGATCAAGCTTATAGTTAGGGCTGGATCAGGTGACCCTGAACCCTCCCTTAGTTATGCTGCTATAGGCCTAGGCTGCTGGGGTTCTTCCCAGCAGCCTAGGCCTATTTATAAAGTGCTTTAAGCACTCAAAACAGAGTAGAAAAGCACTACATACAAACCAGTGCATTTAGCAGGATGAGTGTTTTTTCTTCATTCACCTCTTTTTACTCTGTTTATACTTGACTCTGTATTTAATCATTAGTTATTATTAATCTGTCTCTCTCCCCTCACAGCAGATGACCCCCCCTCCCTGGGCCTGGTTCTGCTCGAGGTTTCTTCCTGTTAAAGGGAGTTGTAGGGTCTTTACATTACAATATAAAGCACCTTGAGGCCACTGTTATAATTTTGCACCATATAAATTAAAATTTGCAGCTGCAGGACCTGGGAACGTTACAGACACTGGCTTGACCATGAACTCATCTGTATACCGAAGTATTTTAGTCAAATGTAAATGGACCAGGTTCTTACATAACGTTTTGTACTCTATTCAAGCACTCAAAGCAATTTATACAACATTCTTCATTAACCCATTCATATAAGTACTTTTTTCTATGTCCAAGTGCTTTCTGTCTAAAATTCATACTCCATCGATCACATCAGAGAGCAACTTGGGGTTCACTATCTTGCCCAAGGATACTTTGGCATGCAGACTGGAGCAGCCAGGGATTAAACCACCAACCTTCCAATTAGTGGGTGACCTATCTCCTGGGCTACAGCCACCCCCAGCTGTCATCTAAAGCTTGAGTCATGCAACAAGACAATGGTCCCACGCACAGCAGCAAATGTATAAGAGGAGGATTGAAAAAGAGAAGAATGTGTTGCAATAGCCGAGTCAAAGTCCATCCCTCACACTGACTGAAGTGCTGTGGCAGGACCTTAAGAAAGCTGTGCGTGAACAAGTCCTGCAAACATCAGTGAACTGAAAGAGTTATTGCTAACAAAGGAGGTTCTACAAGAGTCATGGGCTGAACATAGTTTTTCACACTGCTTCTGCTTCTTGGCTCAGTTTCAGTTAAACAAACAATGACACTGTTTTTGATTTTTTTCTTTTTATTATGTCCTGATACATAAAACCTTAGAATTGAATGAGAGTTTATATTAACATACAGTCTTTACATATTGGCTTCTTTCCATTGTTTTAGATGTTAACAGCACCTGCACTTTATAGACCATTAAACCATATTTTTAAATGTGTGTCAAATATTACATTCACACCTGAGCAAAGAAAAAAAAATCCTTATATGGAATAACTCCCAACCCTCTGCTTTCACATCCTTTAGGTTGCTCTCATGTGGGGACAACAACAACAGCCTTAAGGCGACTGTTGGTGAATTGGTGCTATTTGAATAACAGTGAATTAAAGTGAACACTTCAGGAGTGCAGACCACCAAGACCTCTAGAGTAAAACCCGTCGAGTACAACTTCAAAGATTGAAAACGCAGACATATATCACACCTCAGATGATGCATTTTTAGTTGTTGAACGCTGATTAGTTGACAAAAGTCTGCTGAATAAAGTTCCATAAAGCAGTTTAGAGTCCTGTGAAAGGCACCTCTGTGAAGCACAAAGTTTTTAATCTGGCAGGAACAGGAAGCAAGTGATCCAACTTCAGTATCTATAGATACTATTTTGACACCTAATGAAACAAAATGAAATAAAAGGTTTTGTTATGTTCTTCAGACACAGAATAGGAGGAAAGATGAGGCCCCGACAAACCACAGATATGTTGCACAAGGAAATGAAAGCCACTCATGTTGCTGTTCATTTTTGCTGATTTCTGAAAACACGTTCACCAGTTCTTTTTCAATAACAGTCCTGATTAATCAATAGTTGATGGGCCTACAGGTTTGTTTGCTGGCAGTCTGTACAGGTGCTCCGGGGAACTTAAGCTGGTGTGATGTTGAAAAATAGAAACCTGGCAGCTGGTAATGCTGATTGGCCAGCCTGCAGTATATCTGCCATTACCATTACCACCATGGTAGAGGCAAGGATAAAGTGAAGCTCTGCACACATTTAGATTACACGTCTCTGAAACTTCATTCTGTGTCTGATGCAGAATCAGAATGAGTCCTTCCTCTCAAGTCCTTCTGCTTGAGCACTTAAGACTGGGATGGAGTTTAACTACTTCCAGGGGGTCATTGAAGGTGCCTCAGGAAGTTTGGATGGTGTGTTTAGGAGCAGAGCCTCAGGTCACGTCAGCTCACAGGTGAATCTCAGCAGCAGCATGGAGGGTAATGTGAGGGAGCACTGAATGACAGCTGTGTTGATGGCTGCACACAAACAAGACAACATTCAAATGTTGACATTACAACCTCCCATCCGAGCATACTGCATTTCTACTGTCAGCAAATATCATGCAACCACCAAAACATGTCTGCTGTTACTGATGGATCAGCACACGAGCAGTGTTCTCATTCCTGCTCAGAGCTCCAAAGTTGTTCAAAAATGACTAAAAACACATTAAAAGTGCTGCAGTGTTACACTGGCTCACATGTTCCTTCACTATGATGAACACAGACATACTGTACTTTCTTCTGACTACAGAAATACTGGAGAACCAAATGTGTTTGACAGACATTTGATAAAAACGGCAAACAGTTTCAAAAAGTATTAAAAGGCCTGACATCGTGCTTTTCTACTCTGACTGGACACAAAGCACTCTTTATGACAAGAAATATTCACACACACACGTTGATGCAACACTTGATTCGATGCCTTTAACTTTCACAAACACAGGCACATTGATGGATGCACTGGGGCCATTTTGGGATTCAGTATCTTGCCCAAGGACAGTCTTACACTTGGCCTGGAGGAGCCAGGGACTGAACCACGACCTTTTGATTGATAGATGACCTGCTCTACCTCCTGGAGGTAAGGAGGTTATTTATAGTTATTAATAAGTGCTGGAAACTCTCAAACATACAGGTTTTAGATTCATGTAAAGTTGCCACTGTCACAGTTGTACTGTAGCTGTACCTGAACTATGACATACCAATGACATGTTCTTTTCCTTTCTTCAGTCTCGGGTTGTCTGTAAAAACACAAAATATAAGCATTTGCTTTGAGAAGACTGAAATCAATAACCAATCAGAACAAATCGCTGTGCAAACTCACCAAACACAATGAGGCGGGTGTGGGTATCTGTGGAGCCCAGAGGATTCTGGGCTGTGCAGCGGAACATGGAGCCGTTGAGCTCAGCAGGAACTCTCTCCAGGATGAGCTCCCTTCCACTGTGCTCTGTTCTGCCATCGAGCAGATGCCCACCAACTTTGGTCCAAGTGAACATGGGTTCAGGGAAGACCTCGCTCTGTGGGGACACAGGTGTGTGCAGAGCTGTAGGTCAGGTCTCTGCTCACAGCTTACAGGGAGAAAAACCAAGGGAATACATGTCCAGGAGGTGCTATGGTTCTCTGAGTCATATCACCTTTAACACTGTGCTGCAAAAAATCATACACAGAGAAGCTTTTTGAATTTCCTTCCATAGCTTTCAAAAAGAAGTGCTGTAAGACCAATCCAAAAAACTGTCTGTCTGTCTGTCTGTCTGTCTGTACTCTATTCAATTCAATTCAGTTTTATTTATATAGCGCCAAATCACAACAAACAGTCGCCTCAAGGCGCTTTGTATTGTGGGTAAAAACCCTACAATAATACAGAGAAAGTTGAACTTCAACTCATCTGTTAAATAAAATGTGTGGCCAAAGTTGAATTTCTGTCTTTAACGAGTAGGAAAAGAAGGCTGAAAAAATGAATAATATTCAGACCACTGATATAACAGCGTGGAGGCTGGCTATGAATTCATCTTCTACATAATGTCCTCTCTGTGAAATGGTACTCATGAAGCACCTGCTTAGTTCTACAAGTCTCATTCACAAACACCTACATATAGTGTTTTTAATCTAACACACACACACACACACACACACACACACACACACACACACACACACACACACACACACACACACACACACTCACACACACACACACACACACACACACACTTCAGTGGATGCATCAGGAGCAACTCTGAGTTCAGTATCTTACCCAAGAAGAAGAAACACCCAGTGCATCATGGGAACCCCCCAGCAGCCTAGGCCTATAGCAGCATAACTAAGGGATGGTTCAGGGTCACCTGATCCAGCCCTAACTATAAGCTTGATCATAAAGGAAAGTTTGAAGCCTAATCTTAAAAATAGAGAGGGTGTCTGTCTCCTGAATCCAAGCTGGGAGCTGGTTCCACAGAAGAGGGGCCTGAAAGCTGAAGGCTCTGCCTCCCATTCTACTCTTAAGTATCCTAGGAACCACAAGTAAGCCAGCAGTCTGAGAGAGAAGTGCTCTATTGGGGTGATATGGGACTATGAGGTCTTTGAGATAAGATGGGGCCTGATTATTCAAGACCTTGTATGTGAGGAGAAGAATTTTAAATTCTATTCTAGATTTAACAGGGAGCCAATGAAGAGAAGCCAATATGGGAGAAATCTGCTCTGCACAAATGACTGAAGGCAGTCCAACATATTTGCTAAGATTTGTGGGGCCGAGCACAAGAACTTCACTTTGATCTGAATTTAGAAGCAGGAAATTAGAGGTCATCCAGGCCTTTATGTCTTTAAGACATTCCTGCAGTTTAACTAATTGATGTGTGTCATCTGGCTAACAACACCAGCAACTTTCAAACTGCTATCTGAAGATGGTAAATGGACTTGTTCTTATACAGCACTTTTCAATTCTACTTTGAGCACTCAAAGTGCTTTATACAACATGCCTCATTCACCCTATCTAACATTCACACTCTTCTTGTATCTTGTCCAAGGCAGACTGGAGCAGCCAGGGATTGAACCACCAACCTTCCAATTAGAGGATAACCCACTCTACTCTACTCCACCTGAGCTACAACCACCCCAGGATAAATGTAGTTTTGGTAAAATTATAATCCACGTCGGCAGTAATGACACCCAGTTACGCCAATTAATATTGACTCTGTGTGTAACTTTGCAAAAACGATGTCGGACTCTGTAGTTTTCTCTGGGCCCCTCCCCAATCAGACCAGGAGCGACATGTTTAGCCGCATGTTCTCCTTGAATCGCTGGCTGTCTGAGTGGTGTCCAAAAAACGACGTGGGCTTCATAGATAATTGGCAAAGTTTCTGGGGAAAACCTGGTCTTGTTAGGAGAGACGGCATCCATCCCACTTTGGATGGAGCAGCTCTCATTTCTAGAAATCTGGATGAATTATTAACCCTCCTAAAACCTGACTACCCAGGGTTGAGACCAGGGCGCCTCTCTGCAGCTTCTCTCCCACACTAACTGTCTCACTGTCATTGCCCACGTGAGCTTGAAGGCTCCCAGTAAGACGACAGAGTCATCGGATGGAGCACCCTTGACCACCCCATCCAGCAACTCCAAGAAGGTTGGGTACTTTGAACTATTATCTGGCACATAAGTGCAAACAACAGTCAGGACCTTTTCCCAAGTCCAAAGATGCAGGGAAGCAAGCCTCTCATCCATTGTGGATGAGAAAACTCTAATAAGCCGACTGATTCACCACCTCAGGTCCAGTGCCTGCAGTGACCACAGCCCAGATCACCACTGCACCCTCCAGTACAGGGAGGGACCCAACCAGGAAGTGTGCGCCAGGCAGTGGTGGACAGTAACGAAGTACAAATACTTTGTTACTGTACTTAAGTAGATTTTTCAGGTATCTGTACTTTACTTGAGTATTTATTTTTCTGACTACTTTTTACTTTTACTCCCTACATTTTTACACAAGTATCTGTACTTTCTACTTCTTACATTTTCAAAACAAGCGCGTTACTTTAGGTTTAATGCGTCTGAGAAACGTTTGCATTTCCGGTCAGTGTGGAGCCGGCTTTTGATTGCGAGCATTTTTTTTTCTTGGAAGTCGCAACAACAGGGTGGGAGGACAGACACCCCACACGGTAGAGGGAGGGGCTCCTGCAACGCTCGCTCGGAGACCGGAAAGAGCCAGAGGAAGTTGGGCTTTACATAGAGGCTGCACGCCGGAACGGTGAGGAAAATAAATGACAGGAAAACGTAAAGGACAAAAAAAGTGTGAGCAGTTTGTCACACAGTGTGTCTGCAGCTAAAAGAACAGCTGCTGTATTTTAAGGGAGAGCAAAGAATGAGCGATAACTTCACTCAGATGGAGGAAGATGTAAGAAAGAGGTAGAAACGTCCTCCAAGGAGATACTTTTACTTTCTTACTCTGAGTAGATTTCAGAGCCTGTACTTTTTTACTTTTACTTGAGTACAGACGTTGAACCAGTACTTCAACTTTTACCAGAGTAGTTTTTAACACAGTACTTGTACTTCTACTTAAGTACAGAATGTCAGTACTTTGGCCACCTCTGGCGCCAGGGCCCCAGACCCCGCACCCAGACTCCCGCAGAGGGGGCCAGCCACCCAGCCCAGGGCCAGCACCCGCCACCGCAAGCACCCCAGTCCCCACAACCCAAAACCACAAGGCAGCAACCACCCAAGCTCCCACCACCAGCAACCAGGGCAAACACAAAAGCCATCAGCAACCCATATCCATGGGCCCACCCCCAACCACCTCCTAGGCACACGGGGAGACGAGACTATAGCTGATTACCCCTATTATGTGATTGTATTGATCAGTGGGGACCAGAGAGAATCAAATTCATCCAACTGTTTCTTTTAGAGGAGGCAATAATCTAAAAGTAAATTTATAGAGTAATACACATATCATTTATTGATTTCCAGTTCATGAGGATAGTTTTCTTAGCGATGCATAAGAAGAAGAAGAAACAGCCTTTATTGTCCTGCAAAGAGGAAATTTAGGTGTAACAGCACAAAAATGTCAAAACACAACAGGACAAGATTAACAATCTACTACTACTAATAATATACAGGGGTTGGACAATGAAACTGAAACACCTGGTTTTAGACCACAATAATTTATTAGTATGGTGTAGGGCCTCCTTTTGCGGCCAATACAGCGTCAATTCATCTTGGGAATGACATATACAAGTCCTGCACAGTGGTCAGAGGGACTTTAAGCCATTCTTCTTGCAGGATAGTGGCCAGGTCACGACGTGATGCTGGTGGAGGAAAACGTTTCCTGACTCGCTCCTCCAAAACACCCCAAAGTGGCTCAATAATATTTAGATCTGGTGACTGTGCAGGCCATGGGAGATGTTCAACTTCACTTTCATGTTCATCAAACCAGTCTTTGACCAGTCTTGCTGTGTGTATTGGTGCATTTTCATCCTGATACACGGCACCGCCTTCAGGATACAATGTTTGAACCATTGGATGCACGTGGTCCTCCAGAATGGTTCGGTAGTCCTTGGCAGTGATGCGCCCATCTAGCACAAGTATTGGGCCAAGAGAATGCCATGATATGGCAGCCCAAACCATCACTGATCCACCCCCATGCTTCACTCTGGGCATGCAACAGTCTGGGTGGTACGCTTCTTTGGGGCTTCTCCACACTGTAACTCTCCTGCATGTGGGGAAAACAGTAAAGGTGGACTCATCAGAGAACAGTACATGTTTCACATTGTCCACAGCCCAAGATTTGTGCTCCTTGCACCATTGAAACCGACGTTTGGCATTGGCAGGAGTGACCAAAGGTTTGGCTATAGCAGCCCGGCCGTGTATGTTGACCCTGTGGAGCTCCCGACGGACAGTTTTGGTGGAAACAGGAGAGTTGAGGTGCACATTTAATTCTGCCGTGATTTGAGCAGCTGTGGTTTTATGTTTTTTGGATACAATCCGGGTTAGCACCCAAACATCCCTTTCAGACAGCTTCCTCTTGCATCCACAGTTAATCCTGTTGGATGTGGTTCGTTCTTCTTGGTGGTATGCTGACATTACCCTGGATACCGTGGCTCTTGATACATCACAAAGACTTGCTGTCTTGGTCACAGATGCGCCAGCAAGACGTGCACCAACAATTTGTCCTCTTTTGAACTCTGGTATGTCACCCATAATGTTGTGTGCATTGCAATATTTTGAGCAAAACTGTGCTCTTACCCTGCTAAGTGAACCTTCACACTCTGCTCTTACTGGTGCAATTAATGAAGATTGGCCACCAGGCTGGTCCAATTTAGCCATGAAACCTCCCACACTAAAATGACAGGTGTTTCAGTTTCATTGTCCAACCCCTGTATAAGGCAGTAAGAACTATGTGTGACTTAGTTGCAATGCACTTGAGTGAGCACTGAGTGTTTCTTTTCATTCACTTTTTTTAATAGAACAGAATAGCCTTTTATTGTCATTGTACATGGTACAACGAAATTGTGCATGCTCCACTACAAAGTCTGTTTCTTTGTGCTAAAAATATAGGGAAATTAAAATAAATAAGTGGAAAAATACTAACTGTACAAATAGAAACTGTGCATTACTGTACATACTCCACTCTGCATTTAATCACTAATTGTTATTAATCTCTGTCTCTCTTCCACAGTGTGTCTTTTGTCCTGCCCCCCCCCCCCCCCCCCCCCCCCCCCTCCCTCCCTCTCAGCAGATGACCCCCCCTCCCTGAGCCTGGTTCTGCTGGAGGTTTCTTCCTGTTAAAGGGAGTTTTTCCTTCCCACTGTCACAGTGGGTTGTCTGACTGTTGGGTTTTCTCTGTATTATTGTAGGTCTTTACCTACAATATAAAGAGCTTTGAGACAACTGTTTGCTGTGATTTGGTGCTTTACAAATAAAATTACAATTGAACTGAATTCTATTGTTTGAACTGTTGATTCAAGTCCATTTGATTTATAAAGCAGAGGACAAAGCACGTTGGATCAACTGAAGATGATCCAAAGTGCTTTCCAGGAATTTGCATTTCAGGTCTAAAAAAAAAAAAACTTTCAAAACATGAAAAACTGTAAAATGTTTGTTTTGTTGTGTTTATTAATTACAAGTGGAAACAAACTGCCAGCCCTGTTATTACTAGCTATCAGAGTGGCACACTTATTTATGAGTTATAGTCATGTTACACACACACACGCACACACACACACACACACACACTCCTTGAAAGAGCCATGTAGTGAATTCTGCACTGTGACCAAATGAAATGCTCGGAGTTGATTTTCAAAGAGAACATAAAGGCAGTGACAGCAGTTACTGCCTGAGGAACCAACTCAGTATGAAAACTCATCTTGCACTTTGAACGCGGTCAGAGGAGTTAAAAACCCATCTATCCTTTGGTAATGGAACGTCCCCCACCCTTTGTTGAGATTTTTAAACTTCACAGAGATTATTTGTTCAAAGGTCTCTGTGGTGAATACTCACTGCAGAAGGTCCCAGCTGGAAGCCCTGGACTGTGATCCGCACTGTGTCTCCCACTTTGGCTTTGCTGGGGCTCATGGACAGCTTCGGCCCCCTGGGAGCAGCTGAGTGGAAAAGTGGAAACATACCACACTGGATATTAAACACTGGGGAACAAGCAGGACAACGTCCAGATTAATTAAAATCAAAACAGTACATTTACATTTGAGTTACCGACATTAGACTGTACCCACCTGCAGAACACTCAGGATCACACAGCTATGCTGCAAACCTGCTATGGAGCAGTAAAAGCTGTGCTGAGGGCTCAGAATGACCCACTTACTGTCAATTGTTCACACTTCATGTTGAGTAAATGAATTCACTGCTTTGTTAATTCTCTGTAGCCCTGAATTTGTCCTTCAAAAATGTGGTTGTATTGAAGTTTAAATCTCAGCAGCTTTCATTATACAATGTACCATCTACACTGGGAAGACTGGGAGTTTATCTCACTTCTGTATTTAATTTTTATTGGTTTCAAAACCCAATGATTAGCGGCCTGTTCCAGAAAACAGAGTTCAGAGCTGCTGATCAGAGTTGGCTCCATCACCCTCGAGTATACCCACCCACTAATACAAAAGCCTTCAGCACTGCAGCTCCCGGCCCAGGAGTGACCGTAGAAACAGGTAAACAAAGAGCAGAGCCTCCTTTAATGCAGTGCAGCTGAAATGGGAATGTGTGCCGGCGCAGCTCATGATTGGATTTGAAGAAAATGTCACAAAGTTAAACATTAGAATTTAGATTTCCCATCTGAAAAGACTAGCCAATCAATAACTGTGATGCCCAAAACTCTGAGGACACGCCTGTGTGAACAGCTAAAGGTTATTCATATTAAGCACATCTCCAGTCTTTAGGGTTCATGTGATATAGTTCTCACCTGCACAGCTGACTTTATGACCACATGATTTGGGAACTGGAAAACACTTTGGTTTGCATGTTAGCTCAGCCAGTGTGTGTTAGCGAATGACTCACCCAGAGTGACCTCAGCTTGCATGGGCATGGACAGAGCTGGGTGGTTGACCTCACAGCTGAACAGAGCCTCGTTGTCCAGCTGGGGGTTGAGGCTCCAGGTCAGCATGGCTCTGACCTCCATGGTGCCGTCACCTGCTGCCTGCTGCCGGTGATGGAAGTAGTAGAGAGGGTCACTGCTCTGAACCCAGCGGGGAAACTCCCTGCTCACTATCGTCTCAGGGATCACCTCAGTGGTTTCCTCGGGGTTCAGTTCAGACCCTTCTTCTTGGCCCTGTTGAGGATCATCAGGTCCATCGTGGCCTAGCCAAACCTGCTTCTCCTCTTGCTCCAGCAGGGACAGGGACTTCCGGAGTTTGGTGTCATCAGCATCTCGACCGGTCAGGACCTGTGTGCTCCGAAGCCCTGCCTGCTTCCTGCTCCAGCTCTTTTCTTGACCTGGGCTCTTACTCTGGGCTCCCACTGAAGAGAAAGACTTGGCTGTTGGAACCACATCAATGAGCTCACCATCTCTCTTGAAGTACACCTAAGAAGCAGAGGCAAAAAATTAGCTCACCAGGAAATTTGGAAGCATTTCAAATCACAGTTAGGTTCAGGTGGAGGCGTCTTCAGGAGGTGTTACAGGATAGCACAAATGTGGGCCTCATGTTCACTGATCAGCTGTAAATTTAAAAGCAGGAGAAGTTAAATAGTGTCTCCAGTTTTACAGTTCTATCAGCTGCAACATGCTGACACCAACCTGGAGGACGTCAAAGGTTACTGGTACTTGTAATTGTTCCTGTTGTCTTTACGGGCAGCAAAGCAAGGCACCTCTCAGGAGCTGGTAGTTATAAGGCAACTTTCATACAGGAGACTGGGATTTATGCTCCATCCATCCATCCATCCATTTTCTTCCGCTTATCCGGGGCCGGGTCGCGGGGGCAGAAGCCTAAGCAGAGAAGCCCAGGCTTCCCTCTCCCCAGCCACCTCCTCCAGCCCATCCGGAGGGACCCCAAGGCGTTCCCAGGCCAGCCGAGATACACAATCTCTCCAGCGTGTCCTGGGTCTACCACGGGGCCTCCTCCCTGTGGGACATGCCCGGAACACCTCACCCAGGAGGCGGCCAGGAGGCATCCTAATCAGATGCCCGAGCCACCTCAACTGGCTCCTTTCGATGTGGAGGAGCAGCGGCTCTACTCCGAGCCCCTCCCGGATGGCCGCACTCCTCACCTTATCTCTAAGGGAGAGGCCAGCCACCCTTCGAAGGAAACTCATTTCTGTCGCTTGTATTCGCGATCTTATTCTTTCGGTCACTACCCAAAGCTCGTGACCATAGGTGAGGGTAGGAATGTAGATCGACCGGTAAATCAGGAGCCTCGCTTTTACGCTAAGCTCCCTCTTCACCACGACGGACCGGTGCAGCGTCCGCATCACTGCAGAAGCAGCCCCGATCCGCCTGTCGATCTCCCGTTCCCTTCTCCCATCACTCGTGAACAAGACCCCGATATACTTAAACTCCTCCACTTGAGGCAAGAACTCGTTCCTGAGCCGGAGATGGCACTCCACCCTTTTCCGTCCAGACAAAGAGCAAACAAACCCTTTTTTGGGTCCAGACAAAGAGTGGTTCAGAAGACCCTTATGAGGGAAAAAACAAGGGAACAGTTTACCCTGCCCGGGATAGGGTTACCGGGGCCCCACCCTGGAGCCAGGCCTGGGGAGGGAGCTCGAGGGAGAGCGTCTGGTGGCCAGGCATTAGCCCGTGGTGCTTGGCCGGGCGCAGCCCGAAGAGGTTACATGGGCCCGCCCTCCTGCAGGCCCACCACCCGCAGGAGGTGTCGTAGGGGTCGGGTGCAATGTGTGTCGGGCGGTGGCCGAGGGCGGAGGCCCTGGCGGACCGATCCCCGGCTATCGAAACTGGCTGTTGTTGTTGGGATTTATGCTCCATGTGGCAAAATCATTTTCAGCTGTACCTTTGTTTTTAGTTTTAGGTTTTTTTAGGTATTTTTAAGGATCATAGTTTACCACATGCTGCTGTGAGGCCGGGCTGCCGGTCCAGAAGGTGGAAGGTGAGACAGGACATAAGGTTTAAAGCAATCCTCCTCTAGTGCCAACAGGAATCTAGTGCAGGAGAATTACACTGAGAAGGGCTTTTAAAGGGGGAACAATAACACAATCTAATAATCCTCTCAGTGTGCATAAGGGCTTTTGCAGATTGCTCTGAGATGGACCTGCAGTTGCTCTCACACTAACTCCTGCTTTTTAAAAATAATAAATTATCCATTTATTTTTGACATTTTAGTCAGAATTGTGTTTTTAATGATGCTGCCTCTGAGGCATCGAAACATTAGAAACAGTCCAGCTGTGACGTGTGTGTTGCTGTCTCAGTGGGAAGCTTACACCTGGATACTGCTCTGTTGATCTTATACATTACATAATCATGTGCCCTTATTGATCATTATCATCATCATCATCATCACAGTCATTAAACAAAAGAACTTTTAAACAGGCAGCAGAGAAATGAAGGAACATTGCTCCTCTTCATCTTCATCATTTTCTCTGTTTCTTATTGAGAAGTGTTGCCACGCTTCTCTGGACTTTTATTTTATCACATATGGTGCTATCCTCTAATCCTCTCATATTAATTCCCAATGTATTTTCAAAAGAGGTCATCCAGGGCGCAGACCACAGCTGTAAATAGCTTTTTCATTTCCAAATTTCAAACTGCTGCAGGATGCATCAAACAGGGGTCACTGCTTTTCTCTGTGAGCACTAACCTCTTAAATCCAGCAGAGCTCCCAAACTCATTCTGCAGTGAAAGTGGGAGCACTCTTTGTAACTCGACCAGGAAAAGAGTTTTCAGTGTTTTCACGATCATAAAGAGATGATGGATCATGAAGCTTTCACATACACGGCTCTGACACCGGTTAGATCACAAATACCAAATCTTTCAGGTATCCATCTCACCACGGGAGCTGGCTTCGCTCCAGTAACGATGCAAACCAGAGTGAAGTTCTGGGCCTCGTAGCGGCTGAATGGAGCTGGGCTGTCGGCTGCCACCACAGAGATCGACTTGGGAGGTACTGCAGAGGAAATGCAAAGACTAAGGCTCAAAGACGGAAGTGCTTTCCAGTCGTTGAAGGTGTGTTTTAGATGAATGCAGTGGAAACACCTTCAAATCATCATAATCATTTATTATTATTATTTTTATATGTTGTTACTCTGATAAAGGGAATTGTTTTTGTAAAAAATACACCGAGGGCAAAGTGAGTTTTCACTAAATAAACTTGGATAAATTACTGCAAAGTTTGGTAAAGGATATCCTGGTGCCTACAGAATAAATCCTCCAGTACAGTTTTGATGGGACAACATGAATATGAATACATACCTATGACAGTGAGGCTGATACTGCTGGAGGCGAGAATAACTTTGTCTCTGGAGCTTCTGTCATAGATCCCTACGTGGCACTCATACAGGCCATCATCCTCCATCTGAACCTCCGGAAGTCTGTTCATATCCGCAGTTACAAAAATAACAGGGGATGGTTTTTCTCATTTTAAACATCTCAGATGTTCAGTGGAAAATCCATATAGACATAACAAACACACAGTAGTCTCACCGCACTGTTGACTGGTAAACTAGCTCCTCCCGTCTGTGGCTGTCCTCCATGTGGGAGTAGCTCGTGTTGTACATGGCATCATAAGTGAAAATCTTCTGCTTGGCCCCGCCTCCTTCAATAACCTGCATAGGGAGCGTGCACTAACATTAGACCCAATTTAAGAAGAACGGCTGCAATTTATGCATTCCATAAAAAGGTAAACGCGTGCATCTGCCAGCCCCTAAAATGTATTTCCAGTACAACATTAGTGTCTACTGCACACTAGTCCTACAATACCGTGATTCTTTTTCATATCAGAGTTCAAAAGTTGGGACAGGAGGGCACAGAGGAAAATGGCAGGGTGCAGCCACGATAAATGAGATGCAGATCATTGAATTACTATCAGCCAAATGCATTTTAAAACCAGATTCTCACGCCACACTCCTGCTCTTCACCTGATTGGATTGATTACTTTAATACCTTACCCATGGCACCCTATAAACATGAGCAGCTGCATCACCAGGTCTCTTCTGTAATATACAGTTAGGTCCACAAGTGTTGGACATTCTTTGTCATTTTCTCTGTGGAGCAGCACAGATGTGACTGAAGTGCACATGTTCAGGTTCAGTTCAAGGAGTTTAACAAAAGTATTGAATTGCTTGAAGTAAAATTAATTGTTCAGACTACATTTTAAAATGCTGGGTTTCCTCCATAGAGATGCTCTGCAGGCCTTTACTGCAGCTGCTGCAGATGCTGCTTGTTTGTGGATCTCTGCCCTCAGTTTGTGTCCAGTAACTGAAAAGCTGCTCTGGGATCAGGTGACTGACTTGGACGTTAAAGAATATCCAGTTTGTTTGCCTTGACAAACCTTTTTATCCATTTGCACTGTGAAGCGCTGTAGATCAGTCCTGCAGCATTTGGTTGAATCTGAGCAGATGGTCTCTGTACACCTCTGAATTCGTCCTTCATGTCCATGCTGTAACACTGCCTCTACCATCCCTGACAGATGGCGTGGTACACTTTTAACCACGAGCTGTTCCTTTGCTCCCCCATACGTTTGTCTTCCTGTCATTCTGATACAAGTTCATCTTAGTTTCATCTGTCCAAAGATTGTTTTCCAGAACTTTAGATGTTTCCAAGCAAAGTCTAATCTGACCTTCTTGGGTGTAACCAGCAGTTTGCATCTTGCTGTAAACCTTCTGTATTTCCATTCATGACTGATGACACACGGACCCCCCCCAGAGTGTCTTCACCTGGTTAGATGTGACAGTTTTTGTTTTCTTTTTTATTATTCTTTTTATTCATCAAACACAATCATGAAATATAAAACTATATCATGCTCACATTCAAAAGAGAGAGCAGAAAGAAAGCAGAAACAAATCAATAACATTCATCAACAAACCTTGGAACCCAGAGATTACACATTATACATTATATATTATCATTCTCTTTCCCAAAATGTAAAACAAACAAACAAACAAACAAAAACAAAGATTTTCTTAAATCAAACGAGAAATCGGTGAATTTAGGGCCCATTTTTTTGAAAATATGCACGTTTTTAGTTGTAATCTTGCAGTCATGCGTTCCATGTAGTAGTAGTAGAAGAAGAAGAAGAAGCAGCTACTTGCTGCTGCCTCCTTGTCACAACAGGTACTGTAGTTGTACATGTTTGATGCCAGATTCCTCACAACCCATGAGAGGATTTGTATTTCTGCCTGGAACTGAACCGGCAACCTTTCATTTGCAAAGCAAACGTGTAATCCACTACACTACAGACTACATGCTTTCTCTGCAGTAAACCTCCTTAACCTTCTCCCTCCACCAACCCACTGTGGAGGGCTGTGACCTCAGCCAGGAGATTTTAATCATCTTAGCAATTAGTAGAAGGACTCTCAGAAGTAATATCTCATTATCACTGAATCCTTCTGGTGGAATATCTAATAGAGTAACATGGTTAAAGGCAGATCTGTATTTAGATATTTTTTAAATGTTCTCCCAGAAGAGCCCCTCCAGCACTAACCTCAGCTGTCACCAAATTTTGATGTGATAAAGGGATAAAAAAAAAAAGCCTCATATTATCTTTGTACAGGATGACTCCAACTCTTCATATGGAATTAAATGTATTCAGTTCCTGTTTTTGTTTAATTTCCAAACTGTTGTCCATTCTTCCTGTAATAGCTAATGTGGATGTGAAATAATAACATAAGGAATGAGTCTTTACAAAGCGTGTCCCATTCTTTGTGTTTCTGTACATTCCATTTTATTTTTAATAAAATTCTCATTCACAGTAACAGTTGGCTGCTGTGTTACAGCAGCCAAAACATGAAAAACATCACAGAACAAAATAGCTTGGAAAGTTAAAAAATGACTCTAAAAAGGAGCTCAGTTAACCATGAAATACAAAAAAAGAGAGGAGATCAATTAAGCTCCTACTGTATCAAATCTAAACAATAAGGAGCTCAAATCTAAATGAATGCAGGTTTTGTAGTATGAGGTGGTAAAGATATTTTTTCCCATGTTTCTGGCAGTAGACACAGCCACAGTCATGGTGATGGAGGAATCCAAACCGTATGTTGATGAACGAGATTCAGAAATGTTCCTGTGCACCAACGTATCCAGGACTACACCAATTTTCAATCTACTAGTGCAGCTATAACAGCTTCAGCTCTTCTGGGAAGTCTTTCCACAGGTTTAGGAATGTTTATGGGAATTTCTGACCATTCTTCCAGAAGCACATCTGTGAGGTCAAACACTGATGTTGGAGAGAAGGCCTGGCTCACAGTCTCCACTCTAATCCATCCCAAAGGTGTTCTATCAGGCTGAGGTCAGGACTCTGTGCAGGCCAGTCAAGTTCTTCCACACCAAACTGGTTCATCCATGTCTTTATAGAGCTGCTTTGTGCTCTGGTGTGCAGCGATGTTGGAACAAGAAGGGGCCATCCCCAAACTGTTCCCACAGAGTTGGGAGCTTCAAATTGTCCCAAATGTCTTCGTATGCTGAGGCATTAAGAGTTTGTTTCACTGGAACTAATGCCACGTTTCCATTAGTACCTACTCAGCACGACTTGACTTAGCACGGTCTTGTTTTGTTTCCATACAATTGAGGACCACCTCAGTGTGGGTGGAGTCGATAGAGCAGCGTGGGCAGTAGTCTCTTGACGTAATTTGTATGTAACTCAAAACACAACACAACAATGGATGAGATGGAGGCAAGCTACAGTAACACAGCTAAGGCCAGTTTAATATCATCATCATGCATAAGTCCCCGTACAATGTTTTAATGGATGAAGGTTGTCATTGTTAAGTATTAACCCTATGCCCCCGAACATGCTGTAATTGACTAAAAATACTAAAAAAGTACCTGTTAATGGAAACACTTTCAAACCACGTCGAGTCGAGCCACGCTGAGTAGATACTAATAGAAACGCGGCTTATGGGGCCGAGCCCAACTCCTGAAAATACCCCACACCATAATGCCCCCCATCCACCCTATAACCCCCCCTCCACCAAACTTTACACTTGGCACAATGCAGTCAGACAGGTACTGTTCCCCTGGCAACCACCAAACCCAATCCAGTGGCGGCGTGCTTTACACCACTGCATCAACGCTCTGCATTGAGCTTGGTGATGTAAGGCTTGGATGCAGCTGCCATGGAAGCCCATTACACACTGTTCTTGAGCTGATCTGAAGGTCACATGAAGGTTGGAGGTCTGTAGTGATTGACTCTGCAGAAAGTTGGTGACCTCTGTGCACTATGACCCTCAGCATCCTCTGACCCCACTCTGTGATTTTACATGGCTTACCACTTCATGGCTGAGCTGCTGTTGTTGCCAATCACTTCCACTTTGTTATAATCCCACTAACAGCTGACTGTGGAATATTTAGCAGTGACTGGACTTGTTGCACAGGTATCATCCTATCACGGTACCACGCTGGGATTCACTGAGCTCCTGAGAGTGACCCATTCTTTAACTAATGTTTGTAGAAGCAGTCTGCATGCCTAGGTGCTGGTTTATACACCTGTGGAAGTGACTGGAACACCTGGTGAGTGAATACTTCTGGTAATTTAGTGTATCTTCTTATTGGTCAGATTAATGTCCCTGCCTGAAAAGTCCTGAAGCCAGGTACAGTCACACTGTGGCCATAAAGCACATCAAACCGCACTCACTGTGTTATTCAGCTCACTATTGTAGTATTATTGTCCCAGCACCTCACATTCCTCAAGATGATCGCTGCAACAGCTTCAGTCCAAAAAACCTCAGCATTTCATTTGTAGCTGCTCCAGGACCACAGTCCTCCCTCCAGGACCACAGTCCTCACTCCAGGACCACAGTCCTCCCTCCAGGACCACAGTCCTCACTCCAGGACCACAGTCCTCCCTCCAGGACCACAGTCCTCACTCCAGGACCACAGTCCTCACTCCAGGGCCACAGTCCTCCCTCCAGGGCCACAGTCCTCACTCCAGGACCACAGTCCTCCCTCCAGGACCACAGTCCTCCCTCCAGGGCCACAGTCCTCACTCCAGGACCACAGTCCTCCCTCCAGGGCCACAGTCCTCACTCCAGGGCCACAGTCCTCCCTCCAGGGCCACAGTCCTCACTCCAGGGCCACAGTCCTCCCTCCAGGACCACAGTCCTCACTCCAGTTCCACAGTCCTCACTCCAGGTCCACAGTCCTCCCTCCAGGACCACAGTCCTCACTCCAGGGCCACAGTCCTCACTCCAGGGCCACAGTCCTCACTCCAGGACCACAGTCCTCACTCCAGGGCCACAGTCCTCACTCCAGGGCCACAGTCCTCCCTCCAGGACCACAGTCCTCACTCCAGGTCCACAGTCCTCCCTCCAGGGCCACAGTCCTCACTCCAGGTCCACAGTCCTCACTCCAGGACCACAGTCCTCACTCCAGGGCCACAGTCCTCACTCCAGGGCCACAGTCCTCCCTCCAGGGCCACAGTCCTCACTCCAGGGCCACAGTCCTCCCTCCAGGGCCACAGTCCTCACTCCAGGGCCACAGTCCTCCCTCCAGGGCCACAGTCCTCACTCCAGGACCACAGTCCTCACTCCAGGGCCACAGTCCTCACTCCAGGGCCACAGTCCTCACTCCAGGACCACAGCACAATGACCTGGAGAAGGTTCCAAGAGTGTAATCTGAAGAAAGCCACTAGTAGGCTTGGAAAACCGGACTTAAGAAGCTTTGTGAAATTAAAAGTAGAAAGTACCTTTGCATAAAGTACAGTGACAAAAATTAAATAAAATATAATAATATTAATAAAATATAATAACAACAGCAACAACAACAATAAATAAATATTTGGGTCTCAATCCCTTACATCTGGGCATCTCCAAGTACATTTTTGTTTTATTATTCACAGGTTGGATTTCAAATATAGATCTGTTTTTCAATCCAATACCTTGATCACAGACTTATGAGTAGAGCCAGAACCCGAGAGCCATGTGGAATAGATAGAGTGTAAAAATATCAGTTGGGCAGTGTTGACCATTTTGTGAATTTTGTCTTCTAACAGTAACTAAGTGGTAATTTTAGATACCCTTATATACTTAGATATGTAATTCTAGTATCAGAATGACACACACAAGATATTAATGTGGGAAAACCACTATCACTGTCACTGTGAGCATGTGAGATCACCACTTGGCTCAAAGCGCACCCGTTTGCTCACCTGAAACCACACAATCTCTCGTAGGCTGCCATCTGTTTGGAAGTTGCACTTGAGCGTGACTGTATCTCCAATGACGACAGGAGGAAGAGGTTCAATAGAAACGGTTAAATAACCTGCCAAAGAGACAAGAGTAAGAGATATGGCTGCTATGGTGAAGAGGAAGTCCTGCTCTGAGCAGCTTCTCACAGTCAGTAGTTTTGGTGCTGTTCACTTTACTTCCACTCTGTTGTATCAAGGCTGAGGTTTGGACCCTCATTTAGCAAAACCTTTTATGTTGCACAAGCTTAACTAAATGTGGTTCATCAAGCAATATCACAGGTTGTGTTTCCACTGTTCTCCACATTAGGGTGATGGTGCTAAATTAAATCTAACAATGCTAAATCCACATTTTAGGAACCTTAGAGCTAACTGATTTATATTTAGCTTATAGTTAGGGCTGGATCAGGTGACCCTGAACCCTCCCTTAGTTATGCTGTAATAGGCCTAGGCTGCTGGGGGGTTCCCATGATGCACTGAGTGTTTCTTTTTTGCTCACCTCTTTTCACTCTTTGTGTTTAATGTTTAATCATTAGTTATTATTAATCTCTGTCTCTCTCCCCTCAGCCCCCCCCCCCCCCCCCCCCCCCCCCTCAGCAGATGACCCCCCCTCCCTGAGCCTGGTTCTGATGGAGGTTTCTTCCTGTTAAAGGGAGTTTTTCCTTCCCACTGTCACCAAGTGCTGCTCATAGGGGGTCGTTTGGACTGTTGGGTTTTCTCTGTATTATTGGAGGGTCTTTACCCACAATACAAAGCAGCTGGAGGTGACTGTCTTTGTGAATTCGTACTACGGTATATAAATTGAAAGAAATGAATTTACTGCAACGCTTTAGTTGCGACCTGTTGAAGATATGATGACACATACCAATAAACAGCACTACCATTAACTGTACTGATGCAGGAAGAATTACCACCAGAGTGGAAATCTGACCAACCAGTAAATGATCAGTTAACATCCATCTCTCTTCTGTTTAATTGTTGAATAATGGTTGGAAAAATGTTTTTGTAGAACATGAGGATTTTTGCTATAAAATGTAAAATTTATCAGTTTATGGTAACACATATTAGTGGAATATTTTATTTATGTTCAAAACATGTATTGAAGTCTCAGTGGTCTCGACCACTAAATTCTGACCAGTTTATAACAGTTGTGTTAACAGGAACACGGCAGACAAGCTGAAAATGTAACGTCTCTGGCCACAAGAGTTGTAAAGTTGTAAAACAGATGAAAAAACAAATTCTTTTTATGTTGATAATTCGACTAAAGAAATCACTGAAGTAGAAGTCAGGAATAGAGATACTGCAGTCTCCATTATTATTCAGTTTTCAGCATGATAACAGAGTACAACATCACCAGAACATGGTGATAATTTGTTTGCCACGGACGGTCACAGTTTGCAGTACGTCATGTAGTGTAGTGGTTCTGCTGTTGCCTTTGAGTGTGCAGTAATGGTCCAGTCGGACTAGAATAACCTCTTTGACACCGGTGAAGTTTTTTTGTTGTTATGAACTGATTGCAAATGGTTGTGGTGACCAATTAGTCACCCAGAGGTTGAGTGCGCCACACCTTCAGCCTCTGGGCATTCAATTTTAACTGCAAGGCAATTGCACAGGTTGCTTGTGGGAGCCGACCTGTGTCCAAACAATCACCGTCTGACTCTGACTGTCACTCTCAGGCCGGATGGTGAAGGTATGCAACAGATTGGTTGTCTAATTTATAAATAGAGGCCGATTGCTAACATGTTGCAATGAATCTGAGTCACTGGATGAGTGCAGCTCATAGATGGACATAGATGGAATAGGGAACTCGACTCAACTGTTTGCCAACTGGTTTTCTTCTTCTTTCAATTGCTCCCTTTAGGCCAGTGTTTCTCAAACTGTGGAGCGCGCCCCATTAATGGGGCACAGGGTCATGACAGATGAATGACCTGGGAGGAAAGTCATGCAGAAAAAATGCTGATTAATTCTCACAGTGGAACAAGGAAACGTTACCAGGTACGCTAGCACAGTGGCTAGCAAAACTCTCCACCATCTCCATCAGTGTCTGCGTACACAGGGCCATCGTGCTGCTGCTTGAATTGAACCAGGGGGAACATCTCAGACTTGTCTCTCTAACAGTGTCTCCAAACTGCTCA
Organism: Archocentrus centrarchus; assembly: GCF_007364275.1. Classification (NCBI taxonomy): domain Eukaryota; kingdom Metazoa; phylum Chordata; class Actinopteri; order Cichliformes; family Cichlidae; genus Archocentrus; species Archocentrus centrarchus. The sequence goes on along the minus strand of NC_044352.1, from coordinate 36,728,864 downwards.
TTCTGAGCTGTCCCTCTGATGTATTCATTTCTGATCTTCTCCATTCTGGTCATTTCCAATGATGCCTCCTGTCTTTTGGGGTGGCTGTAGCTCAGTAGGTAGAGCAGGTCACCTACTGATCGGAAGGTCAGGGGTTCGATTCCTGGCTACTCCAGGCTACATGCCAATGTATCCTTGGGCAAGATACTTAACCCCAAGTTGCTCTCCGACCGTTCTGTCGGAGTATGAATGTGAGTGAATGTTAAATAATTAAAAAAGCACTTAGCTTAGTTAATATGGAAGTGCTTGTATGAATGGGTGTGCATGGGTAAATGTAAAAAATGTGTTGTATAAGCGCTTTGAGTGCTCATACTGAGTAGAAAAGCGCTATATAAGAACTAGTCCATTTACCATTTTGTTAGCGCCACTATCTGCAAACCATCCATCATAGCAGGTCTCACTATGACTTTGTAAACCTTCCCTTTCACTCTTGTTGTTCTGCTTCTGTCACATGTCACTCTGACACTTGTCTCCAACCACACCACCCTGCCTGCACTCTCTTTTTCAGTTGCTTTGAATGGTTAAATGGTTAATGTCATCTATTTTTACTGCCTCTACTCCTTGCAGCTTCACTGTTACACCTGTCTCGCTGCTACTGACTTTCTCTCCAGTGCATACCTCCACGTCTGCAGGCTCTCTTCTGTCTGCTCCCTACTCTGACTGCAGACCACAATGTTGTCTGCAAACATCATAGATTTATACAGCACCAAATCACAACAAACAGTTGACTCAAGGCACTTTACATTGTAAGGTAAAAACCCTACAATAATTACAGAGAAAGCACGTTTTTGTGCAGAGTGTGTAACAGACGTATCTCACAACAAGGTGACGGTCGTAAAAACCTGCACAAAGTGGGGACGATCAGAAGCAGAGAGAATTGTGGAATTTATAGAACAAAGTGAGAGAAAAAAGACAAAAGCTAAGAGCTGCAGCATGACCTGGAAAATGCAGCACTGAGAAGCAGCAGCAGTATAGCACATGTTACTTTCTACAGGTACTCCAACAAGAAACCACAACAGACTGAGTCTTAAGGTTTGCATGTTTAATTTGGTGTAATTATTATTCATGTATCACCAAAGAAAAACATAATTTGCTGTGTTCAGTATTTGGTGCAGACTTTTGAAGTGCTCCAGATTTCTTTCCTGACACTTGAATATTTACGATGGTCTAAATCCCACTGAGCTTAAGGATTAAATTTAGTGGGAACATGCAGCTGAAATATTTTCTGCCTGTAATTCTTGCGTTAGATTAGCAGCTCACCGTCGGTTGGTGCTGTGAAAACGGCTGTCTGTTCATCATTCCATCAATTTTGGCCAGCTCCAGCACAAGCTGACCCTAGTCTAACACTGACAGCTTACAATATACTGTGGATACACTATAATCCCCAGAAGCGACAGTACTTACTCCAAGATGAGATTTAAATGCTGTTGTGGGATGAAGGGTTAATGCAAAATGCAAGTCTTCAACTGCACACAGCATTTATGACATCCACTGCAAAAAGATACATTCACAGAGGTCTGAAAGAAATTGTAATCAAAGTTACTGTAATTCTGAAACCCACTGGCCCCCAGGCTTGCCATGTAGCCAGGAGATCTGGCTAATACGTAACAGAAATCCAATTCCTGTTTGCAAGTTTCCTGTTTCAAAAAGCTAGTAAAAGGCTAAATCTTCCCCAGATCACAACTAATTTGAGATGTTTTGAAAGTCCATTTCAGCAGATACAATCCATCTTTTTGGTGTTCTCATCACTGTTAATTTCGTTGACGAAATATTTTTGTCATAGTTTTCGTCAACGACCCTTTTTTTCATGATGAAAACGACTAAAATAAAAACTACCTAAAATGATAAAAACGATAACGAAATTAACTGACACTTTAGTCAATGAATGAAAACGAGATGAAAATGCTTGTGGGGGATGACATCCAATCAGAACTGATTTAATTTTGTGACAAGTTATGAAAACATCCAATCAAACGCACAGTTGCGCAAATTTGCTCTAAACCCGGGAAGACCAAACTAGCCTGTGATTGGTCGTTACTTCCGATAGAACTAAGTGATGTAAACAATGTCAGCAGGGAGAAAGAGAAGAGCCGATTATGGACACATTTGTTCTTTGTTACTGTGACAAACAAAACGATGTGTAAACCATGTGGGGCGACTATCTCAGGTAAAAACATGACAAATCTTAAACAACATCTGCAAACCAGTCACCCAGATCTCCATGCAAAGGTCAGCATTTTAATGTCATGCAGGGTAAAGTGTTTTTCCCAGTTTGTGTTTAGAGAAAATCTCCACACCACGGTGGATTAGCCTTTATAATCTTAGTCCTGAACACTGCCCTGTACCTTTCAGAGCGTCCTGCTGTAAAACGCTCCGATTATCTCAGTGAGGTGGTGTTAATGATCAGGTGTGTGGGAAGCAGGTGAAACGCTAATGTTAATATTATTAATAATATTCCATAACTTTGAATAAATGTTTAATTTTGTGTAAGTGTGTATAATGACTAATTCAAGGGAACTGAAGAAAAAGCATTTACATTTTACACCTTTTATATTTTAGTCGACTGAATTCTTACGATAATTTGTCGACTAAAACTAGACTGAAACTAAAACTATTCAGATGACTAAATTATGACTAAAACTAAACTACATTTTTGTCAAAAGACTGTGACTAGAACTAAATCAAAATTTGCTGTCAAAATTAACACTGGTTTGCATGCATTGCTAAAAGCAGATTACAAATGATAATCAGAAAGCTTCTTCTCTGCAGACTGTTGTCCTTTGCTTAAAGATTCAGCTTCTTCCTATGCAGGTGCTTCTTTATTACATTTGTCAGTAATTACAGAAGGACGACATTTCAGTGCTTTTTTCTCTAGACAAATGCATTACTGTGCAAAAGGCTTGAGCCATATCTAATTTTTAAACATTTTTGGCTTCAAAGGAGTCAGACTGTCTTGAGCAATAGCTCTCAAGGCAAGTTTTTCTTTGGACATTGGCTGTTTTTTCATTTAGTTTCAGTTCAGACCTTGTACTTGATCATTTTTAGAAAAATGACTTACGTATCATTTAAGCATAAAAAAGGCACCTAACAAAGGGGAAGTGTGAGCTTTTGTGCACAAAATACAGCAGTGTATGAATGTGTGAGTAAATGAGTGGATGTGGCTTGTAGTGTAAAAGTGCTTTGGCCAAGAGCATTCAGTTCAATTCAATTATATTTTATTTATATAGCATCAAATCCCAACAACAGTTGTAGTGAGCCAAGTATTGGTGAGATTTGGTGTGCTAATAGGATCACTGTTTACCCCGAGGGGTTTTCCTGGATACTTAAGGGGAGCAACTCTGCTTGCACCAAACTCATTTTGAACATGGGGTCCCGGCCAGTTGCTTGAACATTCCAAATTTTGATGATCTTGCTTTTTCGGCTCACAGAAAACACAGCTGAGCTCTGTAAGTGGATAATACCATCACAGACCAAAAGAACAGCAAGCAGCACATTCAGTGACATGATTCAGACGGGCAGCTATCAAGTGACGAATGTCTCCAAGCCTCTGCCAGCGTCATGGGCAACAGCATCGGTTCTTGCCTATCAGCACCCAGGCACTTATTAGGGCAACTTTAACTGCCACTAACACTATCTGGGGCTATAATATGGGAGACGAGAATGAAGAATAGTAAGTAAACTGGCCTCTCAACCTAACCAAAACCTAGTCAAGAAGCTCAAACAATGTGGGTCTTTCCACTCAGCCCGGTGGAACCAGGACTACAACCCAAACCTGTGCTGGGTCTCTGCCCCAAAGGGTCAACTGCTCCTGGTTTGGACAACACTTCTTGATGACTTTCCCAAGAATCAAAACTGATCAATTATTCTCTACGTGGGCATCCAAATCCCACCTTTGAAGTCTCTGCAAAAACCGAGATGCAATTTTTTCGTAAAGCCAGCTGGAATTAATTCGCTGCACGTCTCGACATAAACATAATATGTATCCCTCACAACATCCCAGTGTCTGAAGCATATACCAGGTTCTGCAAGGTGACATTCTCAGCTGCTAAGTGTGCCTATAGAGGTGTCAAACCTCTATATACAGTTGTGGCCAAAGGTCTTTGAAAATGACATATACTGGTTTTCACAAAGTTTGCTGCTTCAGTTTTTATGATGACAATTTGTATATTCTCCAGAATGTTATGAAGAGTGAAGTCCCTGTTTGCCTTGAAATTGAACTAAATCCCCAAGGTGTAATAAAATGTATATTACAGTGCAATATATATAACTATAGAAAGTAATGTACACAATTGTACACGGTGACCAAAGATCCTAAAAAGGGCTTCACATGCATGGGTATTACTGCTAGTTAGCCACATATTGGATCATCAAAACTTCAAGGAGAGAGATTCAATTATTGTGAAGAAGGCTTCAGGGTGCCCAAGAAAGTCCAGGAAGCGCCACGACCATCTCCTAAAGGTGATTCAGCTGCAGGATTGGGAATCACTGGTGCAGAGTCTGCTCGGGAATGGCAGGTGTGAGTGCATCTGCAAGTGCAGTGAGCTGAAGACTTTTGGAAGGTTGCCTTGTATCAAGGAGGGCAGCAAAGAAGCCACTTCTCTCGAGGAAAGACATCAAGGACAGACTGCGATTCTGCAGAAAGGAGAGGGATTGGACTGCTGAGGACTGGGTTAAAATTATTTTTTCTGATGAAGCCCTTTTCAAATTGTTTGTGGCATCTGGAAAAGTTATTGTCTGGAGAAGAAAAGGAAAATTAAAGTGCTACCATGAGTCCTATGCTAAGCCAACAGTAAAGCATCCTGAGACCATTCATGTGTGGGGTTGCTTCTTATCCAAGGAAGTGGGCTTACAATTTTACATAAGAATAAAGTGATGAATAAAGACCAGCACCAAAACTTCTCCCAACTGTCCAAGAACAGTCTGGTGAAGAATGATACCTCTTCCAGCATGATGGAGCATTGGTCCATAAGACAAAAGTGATAACTAAGTAGCTCAGGAAACAGAACATCGAGAATTTGGGTTAATGGCCAGAAAACTCCCCAGACTTTGAGTCAGTTCAATTCAATTCAATTCATTTCAAATCAGCATTGGGATTATTATCATGAGGAAAAATGATGCCTTTTGCCAGTCAGATGCTTTCAAGATAGTATTACATGGTGGATCGAAATCAGACTGTACTTTTCTGCATTCATAATTCTAGAGCTTTCAAATTATACCGGCGGCAGGCGCATTTTCCGCCTACTCTCGGTCATAAGGTGCCTGCTACTTTGGCATGCCCCCCTGCTACTCCAAAACAATTTGAAAGCCCTGAATTCTATCAATTTTAACAAGGTCCTAAACAACACTGCCTGAAATGCAGTTTTCTTTATATAGCAAAAATCACAATGACACTTGCCTCGAGGATAATTTCTAACAAGGCTTCAGCCATCAGTTTCCTCCTTAAGGACATGACTTTTAAATACTGTTCATACACTGAAAAAAATGATTCTGTAGTTAAGTAAATCTAACATAACTGAATCTGTGAAATCAACAATAAAAATTCAAGTTAGTGTCTTTACATAAATATGCATAGTATTGAGGTCAAAAACATTTGTTCAAGATACAAGACATTGTAATTTTTTTTAGAAACTAAATTGTTTAAGTACTAAGAGCCAATCTTTTTAAGTTCATCCACACAACAAAAAATAATCTTGTTATCTTTACTGTGTTTCATCTGCGTTGTTCATTTGGTATAGACCCTTTTCACATGATGTCACACAACTTCTGTTCAGCCTCGATGCTGGGGATCTTTACTTCTGGAAGATGGAGTTTACGCAGTCTAGTACATTTGCCACAAATACGGTTTTAGGATATACTATGACACGCAGACAAGTTTTCACTGACAACACGTTCAAAACTGGACAAAGGCTACAAATTCTTCATTGAACGTCACGGAGGTACGTGTTTTTGTCTTTTCTAGCTGCTGATTAATATGCTAGGACAGCTTTACTCAATTTGTTAGCTAGCTAACATTACCTGACCTTTCTGTCCTTATAGTATAGACCAGGGTTGCACAGGGCTTTCAAATTATGCCGGCGGCAGGCGCATTTTCCACCTACTCCACCACTCTGCGCCGTCTACTTTTTATCTTTCCTAAAAAAAAAAAAATTTGCGCCATCCACTGTCTCCATTTCCAGCGCCATGTAGACACACGTGGCAATATTTACATTCTTTCAATCTGAGCCATTTGATTGGTTCTCAACTCTATGTACTTCACACACACACACACACACACACACACACACACACACACACACACACACACACATTTCCTTTTTTTAACAATCATTGCTCCATGTACAGTGTTTAACAGAATTATTAAATGTTTGTAAGAAACTGCCACAAACTTTGTTTCTGCTCACAGTTGTTTTTGAGCCTGATTGGTTGTATTTTATGTTTCCTCTGTTCTACCTGTGGAAACCACTTTAATCTCAGTGCTTTTATTTAGCTTGTATTTTGTATAATATCTTGAGCTATCTGTTTGATTCATGGAGCTCATGTTGAAGCCAGGGAGCAGAACTGAACACATGAGTCAACAGTTCTTTACTCTGTTGCCTGTTTTACTTGTCAAATGTAAATGATTCGTTCTCCTTTGACAGGAGAGTTTAGGAAGTTTGGGTTTTTTTTATATACATGCTGTTTTGATTTGCTGTAGTATGTGTTTCTAATCTCATACGGGAAAAAAGATCCTGATGGCTTGGAAGCCTTTCCTCTTTTTGTTTGTTACCCCTCTTTTTGCTTTCATACTAAATCATCTTTGTCAATCGGTCTGGCACTTCTAGGGGAGACAACATTTCTGTTTTTTTTGGTGTGTTGTTCACATGATATTTGCATATCCAAAATAAAGCAAGTGGCACAAAAAAGTGATAATTTCTGAAATGAGAAATGCTTTCCTTTGCTTATGAAGTTTTTGTCATTATCAGGCATGCAATTCAGATAAGATTGCCTACATATAATACATAGCTCAGTAGGTAGAGCAGGTCACCTACTGATCGGAAGGTCAGCGGTTCGATTCCTGGCTACTCCAGGCTACATGCCAATGTATCCTTGGCCAAGATACTGAACCCCAAGTTGCTCTCCGACGCGACTGTCGGAGTATGAATGTGTGTGAATGTTACATGTAGATAATTAAAAGCACTTAGCTTAGTAAACATGGAAGTGCTTGTATGAATGGGTGTGCATAGGTAAATGTAAAAGTGTTGTATAAGCGCTTTGAGTGCTCATACTGAGTAGAAAATCGCTATATAAGAACTAGTCCATTTACAATATTCAATAGGAAATGCTACTTTAAAATAAGAACTCTCATCTTATGTTAGGAATGTTAAAATAGTGAATAGAATCAGTATTTGTGCGCAATCTGTTACAAATTCAATAAATTTCACTTTCAGAAATAATTGTAAATATCTAAAAAAAAAATATATATATGAATACGAACGGGGTGGCTGTAGCTCAGGAGGTAGAGCAGGTCACCTACTGATCAGAAGGTCAGCGGTTCGATTCTGGGCTGCGTGCCAATGTATCCTTGGGCAAGATACTGAACCCCAAGTTGCTCTCCGACGCGACCGTTGAAGTGTGAATGTTAGACAATAAAAGCTTAGTTACTCATGGAAGTGCTTGTGTGAATGGGTAAATGTAAATGTGTTGTATGAGTGCTCAGAGTAGAAAAGCACTATATAAGAACTAGTCCATTTACCAAATAGTTATGCTTTACATGAAAAAATTTATTTAATTCTACTTAAGAAAAATCATTAGATACATTTAACAAAATTAAGTAATTTATACAAAGGTTTTTTGTTTGATCTACATAAAAAAATGAAGTTGCTTTTACTTGCAAATTTCATTTACTACATTGAAAAAGTTGAGTAATTTATACAAAGTTTAGTTTTGCTTAATCTACTTGACGAAAATAAGTTCACTTTACTTGGATTTTATATTTCATGTAAAGAAATAAGCAAGTACTTTAAACACAGAACAGTCTTGTTTGATCAACATAAATAAATTACGCAAATAGTTGCCTTAATTTTTTTAAGTAAACAAGGGAGGATATTTTTATCAGTGTATGCTGCAGAGTTTATTTTTAGGCCTCCCACTTCACCATTTGTCCTCCAATTGAAATTGTAACAGTTCTCAATTACAATTTAATTCAATTTTATTCAGTTCAGTTCAATTTATATAGCGCCAAATCACAACAAACAGTTGCCTCAAGGTTCTTTATATTGTAGGTAAAGACCCTACAATAATACAGAGAAAACCCAGCAGTCAAAACGACCCCCTATGAGCAGCACTTGGTGACAGTGGGAAGGAAAAACTCCCTTTAACAGGAAGAAACCTCCAGCAGAACCAGGCTCAGGGAGGGGGGGGGTCATCTGCTGAGGGGGGAGAGGGACAGGACAAAAGACACACTGTGGACGAGAGCCAGAGATTAATAATAACTGATGATTAAATGCCAAGTGAAGTGCTCTTTTGGGGTGATATGGTACTATGCCCTATAACATCTGTCCCAGATGTTATAGGGCATGAGGCGGGGTACACTGAGTACAGGTCGCCAGCCTGTCGCAGGGCTAACACAGAGACAGATAGACAAAGCTGGGTATCATCTGCATAACAATGAAAATGTGTGCAATGCTTTCTAATGCATGCACCCCATGCATGAAGTTCTTACTGAACTAGAGAGCTCCTTCAGTGAACGACTGTTGCACCCTAAATGCACAAAGGAGCGTTACCGCAGATCCTTCCTCCCAGCAGCTGTAAGACTGTATAACCATCACTGCTCCCAACAAAAACACAATCAACAGTATGTAAATATTGTATGGTAATATATATAGTATATTTTAAATAGTCTGTCCTGTTCAAGGTTCAACACACAGGCACACCATATACATTTTTCAAGTGAACCTTGTCTCATTTTTATTTATATATATATATTTTTTTTTTATCCCAACAATGTAAATTATATTTATATTCAATTCAATTTTATTTATATAGCGCCAAATCACAACAAACTGTCGCCTCAAGGCGCTTTGTATTGTGGGTAAAGACCCTACAATAATACAGAGAAAAATATCTGTGGCAGCATGGTGGCGCAGTGGTTAGCACTGCTGCCTCACAGTTAGAATAACATCTGGAAGGCCTGGGTTCGATTCCACCTTAGCCCAGGCCTCTCCCTCTCTCTGTGTGGAGTTTGCATGGGTACTTGCGTGGGTTTCCTCCCGGTACTCCGGTTTCCTCCCACATTCCAAAGACTAACCTAACTTACTGGGGTTAGGTTAATTGGCTAATCTAAATTGCCCATAGGTATGACTGAGCACGTGAATGTGAGTGTGAAAGGTTGTCTGTAACTCTGTGTTGGCCCTGCAACAGGCTGGCATCCTGTTCAGGGTGTACCCTGCCTCTCGCCCTATGACAGCTGGGATAGGCTCCAGCCCCCCCGCGACCCTGAACAGGATGTGCGAATGGATGGATGGATGGATGGATGGATCTGTGGCTGCTGTTACACCTAAATTTCCCCTCTGTGGGACAATAAAGGCTGTTTCTTCTAATTCTTCTTATAATACTGCCTAAGAGAAGCATGTATAAAGTAAATAAAATTGGTCCTAGCACAGAACCCTGTGGAACTCCATAATTAACCTTAGTGTGTGAAGAAGACTCCTCATTTACATGAACAAATTGGAGTCTATTAGATAAATATGATTCAAACCACTGCAGTGCAGTACCTTTAATGCCTATAGTATGCTCTAATCTCTGTAATAAAATGTTATGGTCAACAGTATCAAAGCTGCACTGAGGTCCAACAGGACAAGCACAGAGATGAGTCCACTGTCAGAGGCTGTAAGAAGATCATTGGTAACCTTCACTAATGCTGTTTCTGTACTGTGATGAATTCTGAAACCTGACTGAAACTCTTCAAATAAACCGTTCCTCTGCAGATGATCAGTTAGCTGTTTTACAACTACTCTTTCAAGAGTCTTTGAGAGAAAAGGAAGGTTGGAGATTGGCCTATAATTAGCTAAGACAGCTGGGTCAGTGATGGCTCACAATTCTCACACAACACTCAGGATCACTCAGGTTGGGTTTGGAGGAGACAGGGAGAAGGGCAAGGTGGCTGTGATTATTACTTATTCATCCTGGTCAATCAGCAATCTCCGCCTGTCTCAGCAAACACACACACACACACACACACACACACACACACACACACACACACACACACACACACACACACACACACACACACACACACACACAAACACACACACACACCTTGAAGGGAGGAGTGAGCAAAGCACACTTCCACATACACTCCAGTGGGAAGGACAAGGCAGATAAACAGCATGCTAAATGATTCAGGATGATGACACTTCCCCCCCACCCAAACTCAAACATAGCTGAGCCTACATGATCAACACAATCATCCATGTGTGGAAGTGGCAAAGAGAAAGATGCAGGAGGAAGCTGGAAGGTACAGAGAGCGAGGGCCAGGACGGTGAGGTGAATAAGTCCCTTAACATTGTGGTGAGGTTTGAGGGTGTTGGTGGAGTAAAAGGAAATTGACCTGCTAAACTTCACAAAAATAATCAGAGCATATGCTGATGAGGTAAAGTATGCTACGGTGTTAGGAAACAGCAACCTGCTGATTGGGTGCAACACAGACACCAAGAAAGCTTACAATTCGTACAAAGCCGTACAGACTCCCACTCAAAGCCTGTTGGACCTGAGCCGTAAAGCGGACACGTAGTCCAGCTGAGAATGCGCTCGCAGGCGAGAGGGGTTCGATCTGGATAAGGTCCAGTTCTGCATGGCGAGGCCGGTAACTAATGAATTTGGAATATTGGATTAATGAATGGGTTTCCCGGTGAGACTGAAGGCTGTTGGAAAAAAACAAGCATGGTGCTCATCTTGAGCACCATACCAGATGACTTTTTTTTAACCTAACTACCCCATGATGTGTGTTTGTTTCCTTTTTCTGGGGACTGATTGTAGCGGCGGCGCCAGTGAAAACGGCAGCGGCTGCGGACACCCATCTCCCCTATGTTAGTCTTGTCTGTTCTTCTCTGGATGGTTGTTCCGAACGGAATTTCGTTATATTATGACGGAATGTCCATCCATCCATCCATCCATCCATCCATCCATCCATTCTCTCCCACTTATCCGGGGCCGGGTCGCGGGGGCAGGAGCCTAAGCAAAGAAGCCCAGGCTTCCCTCTCCCCAGCCACCTCCTCCAGCTCATCCGGAGGGACCCCAAGGCGTTCCCAGGCCAGCCGAGAGATATAATCACTCCAGAGTGTCCTGGGTCTACCACGGGGCCTCTTCCCGGTGGGACATGCCCGGAACACCTCACCCAAGAGGCGGCCAGGAGGCATCCTAATCAGATGCCCGAGCCACCTCAACTGGCTCCTTTCGATGTGGAGGAGCAGCGGCTTTACTGCCCCTCCCAGATGGCCGCACTCCTCACCTTATCTCTAAGGGAGAGGCCAGCCACCCTTCGAAGGAAACTCATTTCTGTCGCTTGTATTCGCGATCTTATTCTTTCGGTCACTACCCAAAGCTCGTGACCATAGGTGAGGGTAGGAACGTAGATCGACCGGTAAATCGAGAGCTTCGCTTTTACACTAAGCTCTCTCTTCACCACGACAGACCGGTGCAGCGTCCGCATCACTGCAGAAGCAGCCCCGATCCGTCTGTCGATCTCCCGCTCCCTTCTCCCATCACTCGTGAACAAGACCCCGAGATACTTGAACTCCTCCACTTGAGGCAAGAACTCGTTCCTGAGCCGGAGAGAGCCTCAGACTTAGAGGTGCTGATTCTCATGCTGGCCACTTCACACTCGGCTGCGAACCGTTCCACTGCGAACTGGAGGCCACCCCCTGATGAAGCCAACAGAACCGCATCATCTGCAAAAAGCAGAGATGAGACTCTGAGGCCACCAAGGAAGAAGCCTTCCGCCACCTGGCTATGCCTAGAAATTCTGTCCATAAAAATTATGAACAGAATCGGTGACAAAGGGCAGCCCTGATGGAGTCCAACACCCACAGGAAACGAATCCGACTTATTGCGGCTATACGGACCAAGCTCTCACTGCGGTTGTACAAAGACTGAATGGCGCGCAACAACGGGCCAGACACCCCATACTCCCGCAGGACCTCCCAAAGGACACCCCGAGGGACACGGTCAAATGCCTTCTCCAAGTCCACAAAGCACATGTAGACTGGTTGGGCAAACTCCCACGCACACTCGAATATCCTTGAGAGGATAAAGAGCTGGTCCAGCGTTCTGCGACCAGGATGAAAACCGCATTGTTCCTCCTGGATCTGAGGTTTGACTAACGGACGGACCCTCCTTTCCAGCACCCTGGCATAGATCTTACTGGGGAGGCTGAGGAGTGTGATCCCCCGAAAGTTGGAGCACACCCTCTGGTCTCCCTTCTTAAAGATGGGGACCACCACCCCGGTCTGCCAATCCAATGGCACTGCCCCATAAACCGTGTGAGTGGAGCACTGCTTTCCTCTCCTGAGTCGCCTAATGGTTTGCCAGAATTGCTTCGATGCCGTCCGAAAGTCTTTTTCCATAGCCTCACCGAACTCCTACCACACCCGAGTTTTTGCTTCGGCCACTGCCCGAGCTGCATTCTGCTTGGCCTGCCGATACCTGTCAGCTGCCTCCGGAGTCCCACAGGCTAACCAAGCCCGATAGGACTCTTTCTTCAGCTTGATGGCTCCCTTCCCCTCCGGTGACCACCATCTGGTTCGGGGGTTACCACCACGACAGGCACCAACCACCTTGCAGTCACAGCTCTGAACAGCAGCCTCAACAATGGAGGTGCTGAACATGGTCCATTCGGACTCAATGTCCTCAGCCTCCCTCAGAATGCTGTTGAAGTTCTGCCGGAGGTGGGAGTTGAAGATCTCCCGGACTGGGGCTTCTGCCAGGCGTTCCCAGCACACCCTCACAATACGTTTAGGTGTGCCAGGTCTGTCCAGCATCTTCCCCCGCCACCTGATCCAACTCACCACCAGGTGGCGATCAGTTGACAGCTCAGCTCCTCTCTTCACCCGAGTGTCCAGAACATATGGCCGCAGATCTGATGATACGATTACAAAATCGATCATCGACCTGCGACCTAGGGTGTCCTGGTGCCATGTGCACTTATGGACATCCTTATGTTCGAACATGGTGTTTGTTATGGACAAATTGTGGTTTGCACAGAAGTCCAATAACAAAACACCATTCGGGTTCAGATCGGGCAGGCTGTTCCTCCCAATCACGCCCTTCCAGGTCTCACTGTCATTGCCCACGTGAGCGTCGAAGTCTCCCAGCAAGACTTTGGAGTCACCAGATGGAGCACTCTCCAGCACCCCGCCCAGCGACTCCAAAAAGGGTGGGTACTCTGAACTGTTATTCGGTGCATAAGCGCAAACAACAGTCAGGACCCGTTCCCCAGCCCGAAGGTGCAGGGAAACTACCCTCTCATCCACCGGTGTAAACTCCGACGTACAGGCAGCAAGCCGGGGGAATACACGAATACCCACCCCAGCTCGCCGCCTCTCGCCGAGGGCAACTCCAGACTGGAACAGAGTCCAGCCCTTCTCCAGGAGGCTGGTTCCAGAGCCCAGGCCAAGCATTGAGGTGAGCCCAACTATATCTAGCTGTTATCTCTCAACCTCATGCACTAGCTCAGGCTTCTTCCCCACCAGAGAGGTGACATTCCATGTCCCAATAGCCAGTTTCGATAGCCGGGGATCGGTCCGCCAGGGCCTCCGCCCTCAGCCACCGCCCGACACACACTGCACCCGACCCCTACGACACCTCCTGCGGGTGGTGGGCCTACAGGAGGGCGGGCCCATGTAACCTCTTCGGGCTGCGCCCGGCCGAGCACCACAGGCTAATGCCCGGCCACCAGACGCTCTCCCTCGAGCTCCCTCCCCAGGCCTGGCTCCAGGGTGGGGCCCCGGTAACCCTATTCCGGGCAGGGTAAACTGTTCCCTTGCTGTTTCAATCATAGTGGTCTTCTGATGGAATGTCGTTATATAATTTGTTGTATAATGGTTAATTTTGTTGTGTATAATGACAATAAAGTTCTATTCTATTCTAATTGTGGGTGACGTTAAAGTCTCAAACTGTGAGAACTGAAGTGCAAAGACCTAGTGGGAGAATGGGGGTGGGGGTGGGGGGGGTAGCATTAGCATGATGGGGCTGGGTAACAGTACAGTCAACAGCACAAAAAGAATGACAAAAGGACCAGAAGAATAAAGGAGACAGAAGCAGTGCTGGTGGAGTTTGCTTCAGAAGATACTCTAAAAGAACTATATTTTGGATTTACAAGTTTTAATGTGAGGGAATCTGTTCCAAAGCCAAAAAGGTTTTTTAACTGCCAGGAGTTTGGGCACATTGCCAAGACATGCAAAGGTAAGAGAAGATGTGTAAGGACTGGTGGTGACCATGAATATTGGAAATGTGGGGCAGATGTCAAACCCAAGTGCTTTAACTTGTGGAGGTGTTGCCTACTGGGGATGTGAAGCAATGAAGCGTGAAGCTACAGTGTAGCAAATAACAGTCAGAGAGAAGGTACTGTATGCAGATCACTGTGCAGGAGAACATTTCCAGTAAGTAAGGGTTGAGGGAGGGGTAAATGACTGTCATGCAAGAAGTTGAAGGAGAAAAGGAGGATAGTCACATTCATAGCAGGAGTTATAAATGTGACTACTGTCAGGTCCAAGACAGAATACAAATTACAGTGAAAGCAGTTGTCCATCATCTAGGTTTGAGAGAGGTGAGATGGAAGGAAGTCAGATGAGTTAAGTGTCCAGGCTTGTCAAGATTCACAATGCATTGTTTAATATTATGAATAGTGCTGCGCCTCCAGTGGAAGGCAAAAAGCCTCACTGCCAATAGTCAGGATCACAAGCAGTTCATGGAAGATGCCAGGCCTGTAATGTATTCACCAGACCAGTGTTAATTTTGACAGCAAATTTTGATTTAGTTTTAGTCATAGTCTTTTGACGAAAATGTAATTTAGTTTTAGTCATAATTTAGTCATCTGAATAGTTTTAGTTTTAGTCTAGTTTTAGTCGACGAATTATCGTAAGAATACAGTCGACTAAATCTACAGTCGATTCAGTTTACTAAAATATAAATGCTTTTTCTTCAGTTCCCTTGAATTAGTCATTGTACACACTTACACAAAATTAAACATTTATTAAAAGTTATGGAATATTATTAATAATATTAACATTAGTGTTTCACCTGCTTCCCACACACCTGATCATTAACACCACCTTACTGAGATAATCCGAGCGTTTTACAGCAGGACGCTCTGAAAGCTACAGGGCAGTGTTCAGGACTAAGATTAGGAAAGGCTAATCCACCGCGGTGTGGAGATTTGCTCTAAACACAAACGCTAAACTGGGAAAAACACTTTACCCTGCATGACATTAAAATGCTGACCTTTGCATGGAGATCTGGGTGACTGGTTTGCAGATGTTTAAGATTTGTCGTGTTTTTACCCGAGATAGTCGCCCCACATGTTTACACATCGTTTTGTTTGTCACGGCATCAAAGGACAAATGTGTCCATACATCGGCTCTTCTCTTTCTCCCTGCTGACATTGTTTACATAACTTAGTTCTTTCGGAAGTAACGACCAATCACAGGCTAGTTTGGTCTTCCCGGGTTTAGAGAAAATTTGTGCAACTGTGCGTTTGATTGGATGTTTTCCTAACTTGTCACAAAATTAAATCAGTTCTGATTGGATGTCGTCCCCCACAAGCATTTTCGTCTCGTTTTCATTCGTTGACTAAAGATGCTGATTATTATCCAACTGTGGGTGAATGTTGACATATTGGTGCAGGAATATTACAGGCATAGGGGCGTGAATTACAGGGACTATATTTAGATTTTCACAGATGGGTCAAAGAACCAACAGACAGAGGCAACAAGGGCAGCTGTGGTTATTCCCACATATAAGATGGCCATAAGAAGAAGAACATTTAATTATTAAAGTGTATATGTGGCAGAATTGTGTGCATTTATCATCTTTTTGATGTGGGGATAGCCAGCAAGCATTTGAATATAATCTATGAAATTCTCAGGTTAATTCATGCTTAATTGAACAGGGGAAAAGCACAACATTCATGTGGGTACCAGCACACAGGAATGAAAAGGCAGACAAACTAGCAAAAGGATCTTTAAAAGAAAATATAGATATTTTAATCAAGTTATCAAAGTCAGATGGGAAAAACATAGCATGGAAAGAAATAACTAAACTGTGGCAACGTGATTGGGATGGTGCAGCACAAGGGAGACAGATATGGTACAAAGGGAGGTGGGAGAGACGAGGAGCAGGGACGTTAACAGGAAGGAGCCTGCGATCACCAGCAGACTTCAAAGTAATTTATATGACACAGTTTTTATTACAGGGAAGCAGCCAACTACCTATTGTAATCCGTGCCAAGAAACGGTTGAACATGTTTTAATGTTGTGCAGGGAATACTGTGAAGAAAGAAGAGTTTAGGGCTCAGAGAGGTCAGTTTGAAAATGTGCTCATGTGTGGCGACTGAGTAAAGGGAAGGAGAAATCTGTTTAGGTTCTTGAAAGCAACACAACTTTTCTCTAGAAAATGACTTCGAGGGCTGTGAAAGAGTATTTGTCCCATTCCTGATTTCTTATATGTTTCAGATCATCAAACTAAAGATGACCTGAAGAAATGCAAAATGCAGTTTTTAAATGATGATTTCTCATTTATTAATAGTAAAATGCTCTCCAAACATAACTGGGCCTATATGAAAAACCTACCGCTGCTCCAAAACCTACACTTTTGTTTTTTGAGCCATTCAGAGGTGGACTTGCTTTTGTGTTTCACATCATTTTCCTGCTGCATAACCCAAGTGCTCTTCAGCTTCAGGGCACAAACTGATGGCTGGACGTTCTCCTTCGGGGTTTTTTGGTAGAGAACAGAATTCATGGTTCCATAAATTACAGAAAGTGTTCTTGTTTGGAGTGAGATGTGTTGGAGAGTTTTGTTCTTGGTTGCATAACCAAGAAGAACGGTGAATGCTGGCCATGAATCACTGAAGCTGGGTAGTTACATCTTTGCTGTCTGGTGGCAGCAGTTATTTCTAAAGGAAAAACTGCTCAACCTTTGTTTTCTCGGTTCTTTATTTTTGTGTTATACATCAGGTTTGACTTTGACTTGGGAGCACGCTGGAGTATTGGCTGGGACATGTCTTGCCCAATACAGATTGTTTTCAAGTAGATAAATACCCATCACTAATATGCACATGAAGACTAGGGTGCAGTTTTGGGGTTGACAGATGGGGGATGCTCTGTAACCAGTCACTCTGTGTTTGTGTATCCTCACATTGCCTGGTTTTGTTCTACTGGATTTATCGTCAATATTTCCTCCTTGTCATGTAGTCCAAGTTAACTGGTAAATGGATACGCAACATTGAGTTAGAACATAAAAGACTGAGGCCTGAGGCAGCATTGAATTTGGAGAGGGTAAAAGTGGAAGACTGGAACTAATAAAGAAGGGAAAGGCAGAAAAGTCAGTAGGCAGAAGAACTCAATCGACCTGTCTGATACATTTGATTTAAAAAAATAAATTTTTTACACTGAGCATGTTGCAGAGGTTAGATGGTGGCCTGATCATCATAACCTTGATTCACAAGTAAGGATCAAAGATCAAATTTTAAAGCATATGAAGTTGTGGAGTCATACAGTCAAATATTTAAAAACTGGAAAAAGTAGAGAAAAACAGACTTATGTTGAGTTCGTCCAGGATATTTTGTGTCATGTTTCTTGATGTGATTTGACCTGACTGTCTTGGAACAGTTTAAAAGCACTCTACCTGCTCACTTTGCTACTTATATTAATGAGAAGAAGGTGAAGAGAGCTTCTGCGACTGCTGTTGTAACCGATGAATATGTTCTGACCTGCTGAGGGCCTTGGACTTGGTCAGGTTCATAAAGCAGGGTAAAGCCATGTGCCTTTGAGTGTTTAGTGGACTCTGCCACACTGATATGAAGTGTCTGAATATGTGCCTTCTTCAGACAACATTGTGGGAAATCCGGAGCTTCCATTAAAAAAAGAGACCTTTTCGCCTTGGCTCTGGACAAGAACCATGATGTCTGCAACACAGCCCAGTTTCTCATCTTTGTACAAGGAATAATGAGTTTAAGATCATGCAGGTGCTGGAACCAGTGCACTCAATGAAAGGAACTATGACAGGGAATGATTTGTTCACAGAGGTAAGTGAATGCTTGGATAGGCTTGGGCTGAAATGGGACATGGTGGCTGATGGCGGTCCCAGTTTGACAGAGAAAAATGTCAGACTTTTGAAGTGGATGCAAGATAAAGTGACTGAAATGAACCCAGAACTGAAATAGCTATTTTTACAGTGTGTTACACATCGGAAGGTGTCCTGTAAGTCAGTGCTAAAGAATAACCATCAACCTCAACAGGAAAAGAGCCCTGAATCACAGGCTGCACTTTTGAGGGACCACAAGACTGAAGATGGTGGCATACAGTGGGAAAAATAAGTACGTGACCCCCTGCTGAATTTGTTGAATGGGATTTGCATTGAATTATTGAATTTAATTATTTCATCTTCAGTTTTCCAGGTCTTGTTTGAAAAAAAAGCTGTGAAAAGTTATTGTAAAACTTGCAAGACCTGTCAGCTGACGAGAAAGCCCAGTCAGCATATAAAGACAGTTACTGTAACCAATTCCAGTTGTGGAAAGGTCGCTAGAATATCTGATCCTGGACTGCGTCCGTCCAAACAGCAAGGTTGGGAATAACTACATGTTGACTGCGATGTGTAAAAGTACTTGCTATCCTGCAACCTTTATCTTATGCTCAACTGGTGCTGTAGGTTCTCACTACCTTCAGATCAACTCTTGGTGTTCCAAACGTGGTACAAAATGACCAAGGGTGTCATTTTATGTCTCTTACCTTGGCACAGGTAGTAAAACAGCTTGTGGCTAAACTTCAGTCTCCTAAAGTCTCTGTTACTGTCCTGTACTGTACCCCTCTTTTTAACAGTGAATGGTTCATGCGCCTGTGTGGTATACGAAGGGAGAGTTATTAATATACCCAAATGATCGTTTAGAAGTTGTTTGTGTGTGGTAGACCACATCACCCTATAAAATGATGACTTATTTGGTCTAGTATGAACATTATTTGGATTTATTCTGTTCTGTGTATTTTGTCTGAGTGTGTTTGAAGTTTTTTATTATTTTTTTGTGTTACGACAGCGGAAGGAGGCCCTTTGTCTAGGTGTGGGTCACCAGTGTATCCTGTGGCAGGGTCACAGTCGATGGGTATTATGTTTTGGATAATTTTGTGTTTTGTTTTATTCAGGAGCTGAAGGCCTAAGTGGAGGTGACTTGGTGCCTTCGGTGGTGGGACCTGCTCCTGTGTGCGATGGTTATTTATGTATATTTTTGGTTTGATTTGCACTTTAGTGTTTGTGTATATGTGTCGCCCACTGGTAAGCTGCAGCTCTGAGTTAATTTAAACATATGTGTGGTTTGTTGTTTTTTTTGTTTTTTTTTAATGATTTTAAATAAACTGAACTATAACAAACCTGAAAACCTTTTTAGTAATTGGTAAAATTTTTGAACTAGAAATTCCCTGGGTGAAATTCACAGGGTGGCATCAGGCTGTTGGGGGTAGTTGTAAAGCTCTCGAGCTCTCAATCCTTACACTGTCATCTACCCCTCCCTCCATGCTGCCCCATTATATTTACATGTCATCTTTTCTTTCAACTGCTCCTTTTAGAGGTCTCCACAGAGGATCATCTGTCTCCGTCTCACACTATCTGTGCCATCCTCTTCTGTCACACCAGCCCTCTGCATGTCCTCCTATATCCATGAAGCTTCTCTGAGGTCTTCCTCTTTTCCTCCTGCCTGCAGCTCCTTCTTCATCATCCTTTGTCCAGTGTATCCACTCTCCCTCTTCTGCACGTCCAAACCATCTCAGCCTCTCTGACTTTGTCTCCCATCTGAGCTGTCCCTCTGATGGACTCATTTCTAATCTTGGTCACTTCCAGTAAAATCTTAACATCTTCAGCTCGCCTCCTGTCTTTGTGTCAGAGCCACCGTCTCCATCCATCACAGCAGGTCTCACTACCATCTTTAAACCTTCCCTGTCACTCTTGCTGCTCTCCTTCTGTCACAGATCACCCCTGACACTCATCTCCACCCTGCTGCACTCTCTTCTTCGCTTCTCTTGTCCACTGTCCGTTGCTTTGGATGGTTGACCCCAGGTATTTAAACTCATCCACCATCACTCCCTCTGCTCCTTGCATTCACACGTTCGGCAGCCAGTAATGATCCTTCCGCAGGTTCACTGACGGAAATCTCGTTACGACTTTTACTTCCTCCAGTCAAGTTTGATCGCTCAACATTTCTACACAAAACAATTTTAGACTCAGTTACAGCTGTGTTTACAATCTGATCACCACCAACAAAAGCCGGCTCCTCAGTGCAGCCAGAAAATGCTTTAAGTCACATGGTCCGATCTTGCATTCAGATTGGTTCTAGGGATGTCGAAGTTTTTGGCAGCACACGGTTAGTCAGAGACGGATATTTAACGGGTTATGACACAACATGATTGATTGGCGTATAGTACATGTGGAAAGCATTCTGTAAATATCATTATGTCATTTTTGACAGAGGTGGCATTTAGCAGCTTTTTGCATCTGAACTCTTTATATTTTTTCCTTCTCACTAGACTAGACTTGATTTCAATAATATTCGTGGGGCCGGATGGAAAGCTCTGGCGAGCCGGATGTGGCCCGCGGGCCACCAGTTGACATTCACTGCCTTATAGTCTCCTCTCTCTTTCAGACTGCACCTTTTGAATAAGATGTATTCCACCTGTGGGTACCCCACAAACACACACACACACACACACACTTCTTGAAGTACATGTTCACCACACCCATTCTAATCCTTTTTTCAAAATCCTCCACCAGCTATCCTTCTGCATTTCTCTCCTTAACACCATACCTACCTAACACTTCCTCATCACCTCCATTCTCTTCTCTTACATGTCCACTGAAGTCTGCTCCAATCACCAGTCTTTCCCCCTGGTTGCACCCTCTACCACTTCATCCAACTTGTAATTCCTCTTTTTCTTCTAACTGACATCCAACCTGTGGGGCAAATGGATTGACAATATTCAACATCATCCCTTTGATTTCCAGCTTCAGCCATGTGATCCTATTTGACCCTCTCTTTATCTCCACAACCCTGTTCACGTACTCTTCCTTGAGGATTACACCTACTCCATTTATTTCCTGTCTACACTGTGGTAAGACAGTTTGAATCCACCATCACTCTCCCCATTTATCCAGGCCTGGGTACTCCTAGTGCAGCTCGTAAAAGCTGCATTTTACAGCTTTTCACTGTAGTTTCAAATATGAGGACCAAAGAGATGTTAGTGTGAAGTTCCACATTCACACTGACATCTCTTTGGGCCTTTTATTTTCAGCCATCATTTTTTTCAGCTAAAAAAAAAAAAACCTAAAAAAACAACCTAAACCAACGAGAGTGTGCAAAAAAAAAATATTGAGTAGCCAAATCAACAGTCTGATGCATTCTTAAAGATGGGAACCCCCACCCCAGTGTGCCAATCCAGAAGGACTACCCCAGATCTGCAGGTGACATTGCAGAGGCATGTCAACCAAGACAGCCCTGCAACATCCAGAGCCTTCAGGAACTCGGGGTGAATCTCATCAACTCCAGGGGTTCTGCCACCAAGGAGTTGTTTAACCACCTCGGTGACCTCACCCCCAATCTTGGTCGAGTCATCCCCCTGGTGCCCAGACTCTGCTTCCTCTACAGAAGCTGTGTCAATGGGATTAAGAAGGTCCTCGAAATATTCCTTGGATCACCTGACTATATCCTCAGTTAACGTCAGCAGCGCCCCACCCGCACTATACACCGTGTAAATAGAACACCGCTTTCCCCCCTAATGTGCCAGAATCACTATGGCCCTTTTTCCACCGACCGGGTGCCGGTGCCGGTGCCAGTATTTGAACTTTTCAGTGTTTTTTCCACTGCAAACGCACTCAGTGCTCGACCGAAAAATGGGTTCAACTCGGGCCCCGCAAGCTAGCTGGTCTTGAACCAAGAACGCATGATGAAAGCGGCAGCAGGGCGTGACTCTGCCGTCTCAACATCAAGTTTTCTAACATATTACATGTGTATTACAGGAGAAAAGCGAAGCGATTTTCACGGCTGTGAATTAGCTTGGGCTCTAAGGCTGAACTTGCTGCTTTGTATCAGTTCATATCACAGATAAAAGGACACAAAGTGCGTAATTGTCGTCTTGCTCTAATCGCTGTCTGTTTCCCTCTGTGCTGCACACAGATGCTGCAGTAGTTTGGTTTAGACCCTAAAATGTCTTTGCAGCACAAGAAAGGGGAGCGTGTTCTCCCACCTTTGTGCACTTCGGCTTCTGTGTCCAGACGAGGACCCGCCCACGCTCATACGTAAAGGAGCAGTTCACGGACTCGCAGGTTCCAGCACTGGCACGAGCACCGACACCTCGGTGGTGGAAACACCGAGATGGATTTGGATTTGCACAGAAGTCCAATAACAAAAAAAAACCACTCGGATTCAGATCAGGCAGGCTGTTCCTCTTAATCACACCCCTCCAGCTGTCACTGTCGTCTCCCATGTAAGCACTGAAGGCTCCCAAGTAGGACAACGGAGTCACCGGATGGAGCTTGCCCAGTGACTCCAAGAAGGTTGGGGAACTATCGATCAGCACATAAGCACAAACAACAGTTAGGACCTGCACCCTGGCCTGAAGGTGCAGGAAAACACTGGTAAAAACTCCAACATAAAGGCAGCAAACCGAGGGGACACAAGGATACCCACCCCAGCTCGCCACCTCTCACCGAGGGTAACTCCAGACTGGAACAGAGTCCAGCCCCTCTCAGGAGACTGACCCAAGGCCATATGTTGAGGTGAGCCTTACTATCGCAACCTCACGCACTAGTTCAAGTTCCTTTTCCACCAGAGAGGTGACATTCCATGTCCCAAGCGCCAGCCTCAATAGCTGGGGATCGGCCCACCAGGGCCTCCACCCTTGGCTGCCACCCAACAAACACTGTATCCAACCCCTAAGGCACCTCCCTATGGGTAGTGGGCCTACAGCAGTGCGGGCCCACCTGTCCTCTTTGGGCTGCGCCCCTCACCCAGGACCAATTTTCCTTGGGAGAACCTAAGAGGGGGCAAAAGCCCCCTGATAACATAGTTCCTGAGATTCCTGGGACACATAAACCCCTCCAACAGAATAAGGTGGTGAGTCGTGGAGAGGCCGCGTTCCCCTTGGCCCTCCTAAACAGTTAATGCAGAATTTTTGTAAAACCCATTGAACTGAAGTGCGACAGTGTGATTGTTTGATTTAAAAACCAGTGTTGTGGTGTGCAGACGCAAAACTACAACAACTGTTTTTTTTCCAACAAATTATGGATCTAACTGTATTCACCTTTGAAATGAAGTGACACCTGCAAATACATGATTTTACCTGCAGGCAAATGTTTGATTTTTTCATCACACGTGCAAAGTCTTTACCTTTAAGGGAGAATTTTAGACTGTACACATGTACCAATGCACTGGTAATTATATAGTGGCTTTCTACTGAAGTTTAGCACTTTGTACTACAAGTCTCATTTACAAAAACACTTTTTTGCTATACAAACACACTCCCTCCATCTGGGACAACTTGGGATTCAGTAACTCGGCTAAGACACATGGGCATGCAGACAGGAGGAGTAAGGGATCCATCTACAGTCTTTCTGATTGGAGATGACCCGCTTTATCACCTGAGCCATAGCTGCTCCTCCCATGTCAGAGGGCAGCTCTTGATATGTGGACATGACGGATCCAATGCAACTTGCAAAGCAGCAGCAGCACGGTGTGCTGGGAGGCACTCTGATGTTCTCTGTCATTATAGTGAGGCTCACCTTCACCATGCTGCTCTGCTGCATGATGTCATCCTGCCTCAGATTATTTTTCCCCATGTTTTTCCACTTAATCCTCCCTGCAGCTTTTCATCCACAAAGCCAACCATTTGCCAAACTCTGTCTCTCCACACACACACACACACACACACACACACACACACACACACACACACACACACACACACACACACACACACACACACACACACACACACACACACACAATCAATGTGGCAGAGAGATTAACACAAATCAGAATAACACTGAAATCCCCCAGAACAAAACAAACAGAAAACAGTACTCACACATGATAACGAAATATACTCTGAACAAAAGAAAGCAATCATTTAACTGAGAGAAAGCATATTGTGCAATGAGATTAATGTTAGTGAAATGAGATCTAGAGAAATGATATCACTGCCCCAGTCAGCTTAGCTTTAGCAGCGGACAGTCGTTACGTTTGATAAACACATACAGGACAGTGTGTGAACAATAGGACTGTTAGTCCATGTCTTGCGTTGTCTTTGCTAGGGGATAAAGTTTGGCTCATTGGGACAACTCAGTGAGTCTGCCCTGTTACTAGACTCTAACATCCAAACATGCAGCAAACTGAAACACCACAAAAAATGTTCAAGTGTTCCTTCTCTACACGTTAGGAATGGTGGACGTCAATGAGACAGAACAAAAGCTGCTCTGAATGGGAACTACAGAGGCTCATATTAATGCCCTTCTTTGCTCACAGAGCTCAATTCTTTATATAAGACCACCACATCTGTCATCTAGCTAACAAGCTGTCAAACCTGAGGCCAAAATCCCCACAGAAAGAGAACTGCTATATGAAATTCCTTTCATCTTCCCAAATAACCGTTCACCTCTTTTCCAAAGCAAATAATAAAAAACATACAGTGAAGAGAAATACCACTCTATTTAATGATTTCTTCTTTTATCTGGCAATGTACAGTGTAACCCTGGCACACATATACATTTTATGAGTACCCCGTATGATTTTAAAACCAGATACAGACTCGATATTGTTAAAGTGTCAAACATGTTCTTCCTGAACTGGATTTGGTGAAAATCGGGATGAAAACATCACACACTGATATTCTTGTTTTGTCTTTAGTGTTACAAAACAACACTGCAATTATGGTAAATGGAGTAGTTCTTATATAGCAGTTTTCTACTCGAGCACTCAAAGCACTTTATACAACATATTTGCATTCACACACACATTTATATGTAGCTTAGATTTGAAATGAATTCTCCTGACTGCAGACTTTAGCTGGAACTGGTTGTCTTAAATCTAAATGTGATTCATTTAATGTCACACAAATAAGCCCAGTTCATAGAAATATTAAATGGGTTAGTTCTTGGTCTATATATATATATATATATATATATATATATATATATATATATATATATATTCCATCAAATTTAAAATGAGCTAATCTTAAGACTTAAGAACAGGTTCTTCACCAGAGCAATCACCACCCTGAACTCACACACTCAGCCACATTTCTGTGCAATATTATATTATTCATACTGAATAATATCTGTCACTCCTATATTGTGTAATATCCAATATTTATTCACCAAGTTCAATACTCACATCTTCATTATTGTATGTATACACTTATTTTATTTTTCTCTTCCTGCTCTTGATGAAGACGGTCGCATTCTATCTCTCTCTCCCTGCCCTCCCCCATCTCTCCTGCTTGCTGCTTACTATGAGAGCATCTCTCACACACTGTCCGAATAAGAATAAGATTGAGAGCAACATGGATCTGGCAAACTGGGCCCTAAACACCACTGATCGAATTTTCTCCACTATGAGATCAGGGAAAGGGGAGCCTGCGAGTCCGAGTGGAACAGACCCTGTCGGCTACGTCATCGATTCTTGGAGCTTGTGGAGACCTGTGTGCTTCTCAGCCCTGGAGGTCGAGGACGTGGAAGACGTCTACATATTTGGCTATGTGGTAGGGGTATCTCTTTTGTTTGGGCTCGGAGGATACCTGATTTACCAGGAAATTAAGAAAATCTGGGCAGCAGTTCGACATCTGCCGAGGCTGCAGACCCAGGTGGATGGGCTGTGCAGAGCCGTACAGACTCAGACTCGAAGCCTGTTGGACCTGAGCCGTAAAGCAGACACGTAGTCCATCTGAGAACGTGCTCGCAGGCGAGAGGGGTTAGATCTGGAGATAAGGTTCGGTTCTGCACAGTGGGGACAGTAACTAATGAATTTGGAATATTGGATTTACTGAATGGTTCCCCAGTGAGACTGAAGGCTGTTGGATAAAACAAGCAGCCTGTTCCAAAACAACATCTGCATTATCAGGAATTCGGCTCCCTAGCCGGACTTGGGCTGGTAATCATATCTCTCCAGGCTTATGTGTGACGGTCGCTCTTCCCCTCAGCCCTGTCTGTGATTTGTTAAGCTGGATCTGGTGTACCACGGCCGCTGATGAACTTCCACCACTATCAGCGAACTGTTTTGGCTAGGAGCTTAAATCTGGCTCCTCAATGCCCCCACCCTCTCGTCTCCATCTGCATCCCCTCCTGACCCTGACCTTACCCACCATATTGCTATCCTGGCTTTAAATGTGCAAATATGCTTTTGCTGAGGTGTTTATTGGAACCTCGTACGGTGTTTATAACGAATACAGTACGAGATGATTTTTTTTAACCTACCTATCCCAGTGTATCTCTTTCTGTTCTTCTGCTAAAGGTAGTGCCAGG
The DNA here is from genome assembly GCF_007364275.1 of Archocentrus centrarchus. Classification (NCBI taxonomy): domain Eukaryota; kingdom Metazoa; phylum Chordata; class Actinopteri; order Cichliformes; family Cichlidae; genus Archocentrus; species Archocentrus centrarchus. The sequence continues at coordinate 36,702,074 of NC_044352.1, read as the reverse complement.
AAGACGGCTGCATGACCTCGGACACCTTTCCCCCTGTGTTTGTGTTTGTGTTTGTTGTATTCTTGGATGGGTGCTCTGTTAACTGCAATTTCCAGTGTGTGAACCTGTTCACCCACATGGCAATAAAACCTTCATTCATTCATATATTTTTATAGATTCTGTTTTATTTTCTGTATATTTTTAGAAGTTTTATTTTATATTTTAGAAAGTTTGACTTTATACAGCATGGCACTCACATTGAGTGGCCCTCCAATCTCACTGACAATAAAGGCATTCTATTCTATTCTTCTTGAAATAGTCACTCTCTAGAATGGGTTGGACTGCAGCTCATTACTGATATAGAACTAACATGGAAACCACTTTTATCAAAATGAATGAATTAGAGTGGAGATTGTGAGCCAGGCCTTCTCTCTAACATCAGTGTCTGACCTCACAAATGTGCTTCTGGAAGAATGGTCAGAAATTCCCATAAACACTCCTAAACCTGTGGAAAGACTTCCCAGAAGAGTTGAAGCCATCATCATATTAAACCCTACTTATGGACGGACAGACGGACAGACAGACAGATAGAGGGACTGGGGTCTACCACACCAGGCGAGACCCCAGGTTCAGGTTGTGCAGAGACACCCCTGAGATAGTCAAACAGGGCTGACTGGTATCTGTGCCAAGTATGACCTGGAAGTCCTGAGGTCAAAATGGGACACACCCCCATGCGTGGTAGAGAATGATGGCGCTAAGATCCTGTGGGACTTCCAGATACAGACAGACAAACTGGTGATGGCTAACCAACTGGACATCGTAGTGATGGACAAACAAAGGAAGAAGGTTGTAGTGATAGATGGTGCAATACCAAATGACGGCAACATCAAGAAGAAGGAACACGAGAATATGGATAAATACCAAGGGCTCAGAGAGGAGCTGGAAAGGAAGAGGAAGGTGCAGGTAACAACTGACTGCACTGAATCGCTTAACACTCACCAAATCACAGGTGAGGTTGTGTTGTCGAGTTTTAGAGATCATTGAGAACCCAACCTTCTCAATGATCTAGTGGGTGTTAAATGTTTTTAAACAGTGACACTGTAGAACTGCGTCTGTAGAGCACCAAGGGATTAAAAATGATACATATGAATATTAAAATCCTTGTATCTAAACTGATTTACTTAAAACCTGGGTTGCCCTCCTCAAACCAGGTATTACACTTGGCTGAACAGAAAATTGCAAAGACTGAAATAACACTATGAAATCATGTGGTTTTTAGAGCTGAGGTGTTGGAGCATCATTAAAATTTGATGTGCATTTGTAAATTTATGACCTTCATTCAGAGAATTTCTAATGTTTTTTAGATTTTAGAGGACTGTTGTCAGAATATTTGACCTGTTTCATGTAAGTGTATGACACTAATGTCAGAGATTATAGTTGTTGTTTTTTCTCAGAAACAATCGACTTTAATCACAGGAATGTTTTCACAGAAGATGTTTTTACACCCATCCTGCAGCACACAGTGGCTCCAACACTGACAAAGTGAAATGAACTAGAGCAAGAGGTTAATGTGGATTTATGAGTGAAGCTGCAGGTTCAATCAAATAAAATGATGATTAAGGCCCCTCTGAAGCCTTTGATGCAATGACACCTAAATTATACACTCAACAAAAATATAAACGCACAAAACATTTCATATTTCATCTCATAACTAATCAACAGTAATAATAAGATAATATAAGCACAACAATTAGTTCAGGCTTCAGTAGCAGCCAGTGTGTCAGAGCTTTATGCAGCAGTGCAGGTGTTATCACACAGTGAACACAGCGTGGTCAGCGATCACAGTTCACAGATCACCGAGTGTGTCACACATCTGCGGCGCACAGACATCAGCAGGTTGTCAGGCGGCCTGTGGGATGTTGTCCCGCTCCTCCTGGAGTGCAGGTTAAGGCCTTGGTCATTTTAATTTAACCTTTTGGGTTTGTTGAATATATATATATATCAACTTATACATGGTGATTTATTAAATATTTTCTACGTATTTCATTTTGTGGTATTCATGTTCCATAATTTATTTAAATAGTCGTGTCAAATTCAATATCCCTTTTTTTTTTCCTTCCAGTGGGGGTGTCATATCCACTCCCCAAGGCTCCACATCCTGGTGGTGAAGGAGCTCAGCACTGTCCTCTCTCAGTGGGTGGAGAAACTAATTCATAATCCAAAATCTAGACAGACATTCCCAAGATTGTAGATAGCAAATCTGTGAATTCTGCTTTGGGATTAGCATCCATGCACTCTATGGTTTGAAGAGCCGTTAACATTTAATAATTTTAAAGTACAGATTACCTTGAGCAATATGGGTCACAGTTAGACAATGGGCTTTTTTTATCCCCAAGGGGAAAATCTCTGAACGGGATTAAGTAACTTACTAAAGGGCAGCTTTCCTGCTCTGAAGCCACATCAAAAGGCTTAATAAACATCTAAATTCCCTTTCATAAAAATGGATTTCAACAAGAGCCATGAGAAAGGCTGCAGCTGCTGAATTTATAGCATTAAATCTATGTTTACATAACCCCCACATAGCTGCAAATTTTACAAAGCTGATAAAGCTTTTGAGGTTTTTGATCATTTAATAGCTTCCAGACAGCCTCTGGTTTCCAGCCAATTCACCTCAGCCAAATGAGCCAGTAGAAAGCCTAGGGCCAGAAGTATGCTGTCTTCACTGTGCCTTATTTTCCACCCATAACCAATCACAAACCTACTGAACCTTGCAGCATATTTAGTGGCACTGTTTTTAATAGTGGATGGTAACCTTTTAGTTGTTTTCCATCAGTGTGTATTTAAATTCAGATTGACAAAACATGGCAAATTATGATATGGGTTGGAAATTTATTAAGTGTTTGGTGTAGATGAACAGAGCCACTGTGATGTCTGCATTTTAAAGCCTCAATGTTAGCGTTTCTGGAGCCAGAGTTTATCAGCTAATGTTAAGCTTGATTAATGATTGATGATGATTGATGAACTAATAAAAACTAACAAAAAAAATTGAATTTCACTCATCAAAACTGAAGCACAGACTTCTTGGAATGTCTGCATCACACAGCCAGACAAATTATTTATCAGATTGTTGCATTCAAACGCTCTTAAAAGGCAACGGCAGCAAAACCCTCATAAAGCTACAGTTTCCTGTTACAACAGCCTTCAGTGGCCATTTACAAAACCTGCAGTTTTCTAAAGTAGCTCCCCTGATATTAAACAGGAAGTGAAAATGAACTGACAGAACCTGAACATCATCCTCATGCAGACAGTCATATTAAAAACACCTTTCACATCTTCCCTTTTCACTTCCCTTCATGCAGAACGTTGTGCAAAATTCTTAAGCCACCCCTCATTTCTTTATATTTTGATAGGAAAATGGGAAATAGATGCAGCAACTTACTGAATGTGCAAACAGACATGGAAATACAGTATATAAGGCAAAGACAGGGTCTGTACAATTCTAACAAGCTTGAAAGTCAATATTTGGCATGGCCACCAGTTATTCTTCAGCACAGCCTGAACTCTCTTAGGTGAGCTTTCTTGGAATTTCTTTAAGTAATCTTCAGGAATAGTTCTCCTGGCCAAAAGGCAGCCAGCATTCAAATCTCTTCTTTGGCTGCCTTTGTTCCATTCACTGTCAAAAGTATTCCACACTGCTTCAGTGTTGAGGTCCAGGCTCTGGGAAAGTCAATCCATGAGTGAAAAACACACAGTGGAACATTTTCTAATGCTTTTACTACATTGGCAGCATGCTGGGATCACCTATGGGTTGGGATACTGACAGGGAGTTTCACAGTGGCGAGTAGACCCGAGATGGCTACACAGACCAGTGAATTAGGGGAGATCACTATTGCACACAGTGCAGAAGTACACTGATGGTATGTCACAAGCCTGGTTCTTCACCATAATATCATCCTGCCTCTCACACTTGTCAGTGCACTTTCTGCACCATTCTGATTTGCATTTTGCTGCAAGCTGTTGCCAAATCACACAGAGTTAGATTCACTTTCATATAATTTTCCATCACTTTTTTGGGTCCACCGGTCTGCCGTGTTCCAGAGGTTAGTTGTTCAAAGGGATACTGCTTTGGGATACCGTTATTGTCTTCATCCCTCACATGGCCAGCCCAGTGGAAGCATGCTTTCATCAGCATACTTGCAATACTGCAGCTGTCGGTTGTGTCCAGTAGTGAAAGACTGCAGATCTTATTGTGCCATTTTGAGTATAAGATACATCTCAAAATGTATAAATGGACTAGTTCTTATATAGTGCTTTTCTACTCTGTCTGAGCACTCAAAGTACTTATACAACACATTTACCCCATTCATATAAGCACTTCCATGATTAACTAAGTGCTTTTATTATCTAACATTCACACACATTCACACTCCAACGCTTGCGTCGGAGAGCAACTTGGAGTTAAGTATGTTGCCCAAGGATACATTGGCATGCAGCCTGGAGTAGCCAGGAATTGAACTGCTAACCTTCTGATCAGTAGGTGACCTGCTCTACCTCTTGAGCTACAGCCACCCTGTAAGTGTCCCTTATCCAAATTTTTCTGGTGCCTCTGATAGATCGTGGTGCCTTCCAAATTATAGAGAAGATATGGCAGCATGGTTGCATTATAGACTGCAATCTTTGTCCCCAGTTGAATATCATGGTCCATACAGACATGATGGGGGAGTTTGGAAAAGCAGCATGAGCCAATGCAATGTGATTATTGACTTCATTGTCTACCAAAGCATGGTCAGACAGATGACTGCCTGCATCTGTGAAGGATGTGGTCTCCAATGCATATTTCTGGGTTCTGAGATCCACCACCTGGAGCAGGTTGATCCAGGATTCTGTTTTCTTGACACTGATTGTGAGGCCAAAATTTCTGGAGGATCGAGCAAAACTGTCCATCAATGTCTGTAGGCCATTGTGAGTGTGAGCAACTATACCACATTCGTCAGCACATAACATCCCCCAGAAAAGCATTCTTTCGATCTTTGTGGTAGTTTGCAGCCTGCGCAGGCTGAAAATGTTGCCGTCTGTTCTAAACTGGATGCCAATTCCAGGGGACGCTGTAAAAGTTTCCTTTAAAAACAAGTTTAATAAGACTGATGCGAGCACTCACCATTGCTTTACTTTGTTCGAGATTACAAAGGATTTTGACTTAATGACAACCACTGACGTGCAGTCAGGGGTGGCAGGTGAGGCAGTGCCTCCCCTGTCATCATGACAAGTAAAATACTAACAATGATGAGAGAAAATATATTTGACCACTTGACTGTTCTATAAAACTGTTTTCTGAATTATTTCAACACTTTAATGGTCAAAATCGCAGAGTTTACGCATCGCCTGTTCAAACACATGTAAGAAATACGGTGCGAGCCAGTGCAGTGCTGTGGTTCACCTCTGGGGGCGCTGTGTCACATACAACAAATGAAGCAGGCGGGTGGTGCATGCCTTTTGCTGTCTGTCTTTATATCGCTAATATACATGTTTGATTACACATGTGCTGCACATGCTGATGTTCCACAGTCTGTCTAATAAGCGCTATATAAGACTAATGCATTATTATTATTATTATTATTATTATTATTATTATTATTATTATTATTAATATACTGACATGTTTATTCTTTGTAATTGGTCATAAATGCATGGTGAAAATACACAGGGGGAGGCAGGAAGTACTGTGAAGTAAAGGGTATTGTGAACATCTGACTCCAGACGAGTCAGTGCCTCGTCACAAACCTCAGCGCACATCACTAATGACAGTTAAGGCATTCACACCATTGTGGAAGTCATGAATGATGCTGACCACTTTCATGGGGCACCCGAACTTTGACAGACTCTTGAATAAGCTGCTGCAATGGGCAATATCAGAGGCTTTGGTTAATTCAATAAACACTGCATATAGGTCCATGTGGTACTCAGGACACTTCTCTTGTATCTGTCGGGCAGAGAATATCGCAGCAACAGTTCCACATCCATGGTGAAATCCACTCTGTGATTCTGGCAGGACGGTTTCAGCAACTATTAGGTGACACTGAATGATTTTAGCAAGATGTTTCTGAGCTACTGAGGGCAGTCAAGGAGTTGCCACCATATTTCAGACTTCCGTATTCCATTCAGTCCGGCAGCAATGCAAGATTTTAGGAATAGAATAGAATAGAATAGAACTTTATTGCCATTATACATACAACGAAATTAATCATTATACAACGAATTATATAACCATCATAATATAACGAAATTTCATTCGGAACAACCATCCAGAGAAGAACAGACAGACTAACATAGGGGAGATGGGTGTCCACAGCCGCTGCCGTTTTTCACTGGCGCTGCCGCTACAATCAGTCCCCAGAACAAGGAAACAGACACACATCATGGGGTAGTTAGGTTAAAAAAAAAGTCATCTGGTACGGTGCTCAAAATGAGCACCATACCAGGGTCCAAAAAACCACCTTAGCAAAGCATATTTGCACATTTAAAGCCAGGATAGCAATATGGTGGGAGAGGAGGGGGGCAGGAGGGGATGCAGATGGAGACGAGAGGGTGGGGGCATTGTGGAGCCAGATTCCAGCTCCCAGCCAAAACAGTTCGCTGATAGTGGTGGAAGTTCATCAGCGGCCGTGGTACACCAGATCCAGCTCACACAAATCACAGAGAGTGCTGAGGGGAAGAGCGACCATCACACATTGTCCTGGAGAGATATGATTACCAGGCTCAAGGCCGACTAGGGAGCCGAATTCCTGATAATGCAGATGTTGTTTTGGAACAGGCTGCTTGTTTTTTTTCCAGCAGCCTTCAGTCTCACTGGGGAACCATTCAGTAATCCAATAATCCAAATTCATTAGTTACTGTCCCCACTGTGCAGAACCGAACCTTATCTCCAGATCTAACCCCTCTCGCCTGCGAGCACGTTCTCAGATGGACTACGTGTCCGCTTTACGGCTCAGGTCCAACAGGCTTCGAGTCTGAGTCTGTACGGCTCTGCACAGCCCATCCACCTGGGTCTGCAGCCTCGGCAGATGTCGAACTGCTGCCCAGATTTTCTTAATTTCCTGGTATATCAGGTATCCTCCAAGTCCAGACAGAAGTGATCCTGCTACCAAATAGCCGAATATGTATACGTCTTCCATGTCCTCAACCTCCAGAGCTGAGAGCACACAGGTCTCCATGAGCTCCAAGAATCGATGACGTAGCCGACAGGGTCTGTTCCACTCGGACAGGCAGGCTCCTCTTTCCCCGATCTCATAGTGGAGAAAATTCAGTCAGTGGTGTTTAGGGCCCAGTTTGCCAGATCCATGTTGCTTCTTAATCTTATTCTTCTTCAGACAGTGTGTGAGAGACGCTCTTACAGCAAGCAGCAAGCAGGACAGAGATAGAATGCGACCGTCCCCGTCAGAGAGCAGGAGGGAAGAATGATGGGTTGATGGGTCTTCCAGCATGACAGTGACCCAAAACATACCACCAATGCAACTAAGGAGTGGCTGAAGAAGTTCATGAAGCTGCCCAGCCAATCTCCAGACCTCAGTCCTCTAGAAAATCTGTGCAGGGAGCTGAAGCTTCGAGTGACAAAGCAGCAGCCAAGAACCCTGAAGGATTTAGAGTTCCTGTGAAGAGTCGGCCAAAATCCCTCCTGAGGTGTGTGCAAACCTGATGACCAACTACAAGAATGGTCTTACTGCTGTGCTCACCAACAACTACTAAATCATGTTTTACTTGACAAATTCAGCGTGAGATCAGAAAATTATTTTCCCCACTGTGCCATTTTTCTCCTATTAGCCCGCTGATAATCACCTTGTTGGTGAAAAACTATTTTGTGCCCGTCACACTGTTATTGTTGGCATTTTTCATGGATTCAGAAAGAAATTCTAACAAATTGTGTTTTTGAGATGCTGCTAGTAACAAATTTGTTAAAGTCAACTTAAAATTGGTTCTTTGCTAAGGTGTCTGTTATTTGTTTACACACGACTGGTTATTCCTTTGAGTTAAGTGCCTTTTTAATGCTTGAATGAGTCATACGTCAGTTTTAAGTGGCTTAACAAGGAAACAGTGTCTTATGTATGTGCTTACAGTATGTGCTTCTAAATTCAGATCAAACTGAAATTCTTGTTCTCGGCCCCACAAATCTTAGAAACATGGTGTCTAACCAGATACTTACTCTGGATGGCATTACTTTGGCCTCCAGTAACACTGTGAGAAATCTTGGAGTCATTTTTGACCAGGATATGTCCTTCAATGCACATATTAAACAAATATGCAGGACCGCTTTTTTGCATTTGCGCAATATTTCTAAAATTAGAAACATCCTTTCTCAGAGTGATGCTGAAAAGCTAATTCATGCATTTATTACTTCTAGGCTGGACTATTGTAATTCATTATTATCAGGCTGTCCTAAAAGCTCCCTGAAAAGCCTTCAGCTGATCCAAAATGCTGCAGCTAGAGTACTGACAGGGACCAGAAAGAGAGAGCAGATTTCTCCCATATTGGCTTCTCTTCACTGGCTCCCTGTTAAATCTAGAATAGAATTTAAAATTCTTCTCCTCACCTACAAGGTCTTGAATAATCAGGCTCCATCTTATCTCAAAGACCTCATAGTACCATATCACCCCAACAGAGCACTTCTCTCTCAGACTGCTGGCTTACTTGTGGTTCCTAGGATACTTAAGAGTAGAATGGGAGGCAGAGCCTTCAGCTTTCAGGCCCCTCTTCTGTGGAACCAGCTCCCAGCTTGGATTCAGGAGACAGACACCCTCTCTATTTTTAAGATTAGGCTTAAAACTTTCCTTTATGATGAAGCTTATAGTTAGAGCTGGATCAGGTGACCCTGAACCCTCCCTTAGTTATGCTGCTATAGGCCTAGTCTGCTGGGGGGTTCACATAATGCACTGTTTCTCATTCACCTTATTTACTTTGTTTATACTCCACTCTGCATTTAATCATTAATTGATATTAATCTCTGGCTCTCTTCCACAGCATGTCTTTCTCTTCCCTCAGCCCAACCGGTCGCGGCAGATGACCCCCCCTCCCTGAGCCTGGTTCTGCTGGAGGTTTCTTCCTGTTAAAAGGGAGTTTTTCCTTCCCACTGTCACCAAGTGCTGCTCATAGGGGGTCGTTTGACTGTTGGGTTTTCTCTGTATTATTGTAGGGTCTTTACCCACAATACAAAGCGCCTTGAGGCGACTGTTTGTTGTGATTTGGCGCTATATAAATAAAAATTGAATTGAATTGAATTGAACACGAGACCAGATGAAGTCTGTCACAGGGCTGGTTGTACCCTGCCTTTCACTGATAACTGGGACAGACTTCAACCGTCTCCCATGACCATGAATTGGAAAGGCTGAAGAAAGTGGGTGGATGTCTTAGAAGAAGGTATTTATGCTCAAACTTAGTTAGGCAAATTATTAATTTCACAATTACTCAAATGAAAATAAAACAACCAAAAAAAGAAAAAAAAAATCTGTCACACAGTGATGTGTTCTTTCAAACTACTGTTCCAAATGTGTAAAAATACTGGAATGGTCCTTTAAATACACACACACACACACACACACACACACACACACACACACACACACACACACACACACACGTTTATTAAGTTAAACCAGTATAAAAAAGTGTTGCTTGCACTCCAACACGATTAGCTTCATCACAAGTGTATCTGAAACCTTTATGTTCTCAAAACAGATGAAAAACAAATGAACAGATTCTGAGAGAAAAATTGTTTCAGAAATGTTTCCAGATGTTGTTTGCAGCTTGACATGATAACAGAGTTGTAGTGTGCTCCCTGTCACAGTAGCTTTTATAGCCACTCTCATTTTTAGATTGTTTTTCAGCTTTTTGACTACTCAGAAGACACAACACAGCTAAGATGATATCAACAAAGAATCATAAAGCACGCGTAGCTTCCAGACAAATCTACCTGCCAGTCCTCAGAGAAGCTGTTCAGAGCCTTCCTGTTCTACACCTCAGCTAAAAAAGTACTGTGGAGCATCTGCTTGTTGTGGGCTGTGTACTTACCAGCTGTTAGACTGAGAATGTGAAGAGAGAGGAGGAGGCAGCAGAGGACAGGAGAAGCAGTCATCCTGCTGGGTGCTGCTGCTCACACTGAAGGATGCTCCATCTGTTATCAGAGCAGAGGATGACAGCAGCATTTCATCTCCCATCCTTCAGTGTGAGGCTGCTTCGCTCTGCTGCTCGGGTTTATACTCAGGATTACCTCTCTCTCTCTCTCTCTCTCCCCTCTCTGGCTGCATCTCCACTTTTATCGCCCGATCTCTTTAGCTTGGACTCTTTGTTTCTCCATCTCTGCTTCCCTCTCTTCTCTGCCAGAATATTTAACGCTCCCTCCTATTCTCTCTCTCTTCTGATTTACTCTATATTGCTTATCACAAATATTTGTTACTATTTTCTATTTTTGTTATAAACATGGCTCTGGATAGGCTTGTGCAAAAAAGTTCATCAAGTTCAACAAAAATATTCTTTTTTTCATGTGAGCTCAGCTGAAACATTGAAAGGCTTTTTTTTTTGTCTGTTTATTTTTCTTTAATGACTGCATACCCTAATATTCTTCATTAAGAGTCAATCTTCTGGCAGCAACAAGCTGTACTCATGATTTATGCAGTACGTGTGTGGATGGCCACTAAAAATAGTTTGTTGCTGACTACAGTTCCAACAGCCTGAAGGCTCAGTACCATCCAAGCATTTTAGGGGACAAAGAGCTACTGTGGCTCTGGGGATTATAAAATGTAGAAATCTATGTTAGTTTAGTTCTACTGAATATTCTGACAATTCAATTAAATTCAATTTTATTTATATAGCACCAAATCACAACAAACAGTTGCCACAAGGCGCTTTGTATTGTGGGTAAACACCCTACAATAATACAGAGAAAACCCAACAGTCAAACGACCCCCTATGAGCAGCACTTGGTGACAGTGGGAAGGAAAAACTCCCTTTAACAGGAAGAAACCTCCAGCAGAACCAGGCTCAGGGAGGGGGGGGGGTCATCTGCCGCGACCGGTTGGGCTGAGGGAAGAGAAAGACATGCTGTGGAAGAGAGCCAGAGATTAATATCAATTAATGATTAAATGCAGAGTGGAGTATAAACAAAGTAAATAAGGTGAATGAAAAGAAACAGTGCATGATGTGAACCCCCCAGCAGCCTAGGCCTATAGCAGCATAACTAAGGGATGGTTCAGGGTCACCTGATCCAGCCCTAACTATAAGCTTTATCATAAAGGAAAGTTTTAAGCCTAATCTTAAAAATAGAGAGGGTGTCTGTCTCCTGAATCCAAGCTGGGAGCTGGTTCCACAGAAGAGGGGCCTGAAAGCTGAAGGCTCTGCCTCCCATTCTACTCTTAAGTATCCGAGGAACCACAAGTAAGCCAGCAGTCTGAGAGCGAAGTGCTCTGTTGGGGTGATATGGTACTATGAGGTCTTTGAGATAAGATGTGGCCTGATTATTCAAGACCTTGTAGGTGAGGAGAAGGATTTTAAATTCTATTCTAGATTTAACAGGGAGCCAGTGAAGAGAAGCCAATATGGGAGAAATCTGCTCTCTCTTTCTAGTCCCTGTCAGTACTCTAGCTGCAGCATTTTGGATCAGCTGAAGGCTTTTCAGGGAGCTTTTAGGACAGCCTGATAATAATGAATTACAATAGTCCAGCCTAGAAGTAATAAATGCATGAATTAGCTTTTCAGCATCACTCTGAGAAAGGATGTTTCTCATTTTAGAAATATTGCACAAATGCAAAAAAGCGGTCCTACATATTTGTTTAATATGTGCATTGAAGGACATATCCTGGTCAAAAATGACTCCAAGATTTCTCACAGTGTTACTGGAGGCCAAAGTAATGCCATCCAGAGTAAGTATCTGGTTAGACACCATGTTTCTAAGATTTGTGGGGCCGAGTACAAGAACTTCAGTTTGATCTGAATTTAGAAGCAGGACATTAGAGGTCATCCAGGCCTTAATGTCTTTAAGACATTCCTGCAGTTTAACTAATTGATGTGTGTCATCTGGCTTCATGGATAGGTAAAGCTGAGTATCATCTGCATAACAATGAAAATTGATGCAATGCTTTCTAATAATACTGCCTAAGGGAAGCATGTATAATGTAAATAAAATTGGTCCTAGCACAGAACCCTGTGGAACTCCATAATTAACCTTACTGTCTGAAGAAGACTCCCCATTTACATGAACAAATTGGAGTCTATGAGATAAATATGATTCAAACCACTGCAGTGCAGTACCTTTAATACCTATAGCAAGCTCTAATCTCTGTAATAAAATGTTATGGTCAACAGTATCAAAGCTGCACTGAGGTCCAACAGGACAAGAACAGAGATGAGTCCACTGTCAGAGGCTCTAAGAAGATCATTGGTAACCTTCACTAATGCTGTTTCTGTACTGTGATGAATTCTGAAACCTGACTGAAACTCTTCAAATAAACCGTTCTTCTGCAGATGATCAGTGAGCTGTTTTACAACTACTCTTTCAAGAGTCTTTGAGAGAAAAGGAAGGTTGGAGATTGGCCTATAATTAGCTAAGACAGCTGGGTCAGTGATGGCTTTTTAAGCAGAGGTTTAATTACAGCCACCTTGAAGGTCTGTGGTACATAGCCAACTAATAAAGACAGATCGATCATTTTTAAGATTGAAGCATCAATAATTGGAAAGACTTCTTTGAACAGTCTAGTAGGAATGGGATCTAACAAACATGTTGCTGGTTTGGAGGAAGTAACTATTGAAGTTAACTCAGAAAGATCAACTGGAGCAAAAGAGTCTAAACAAATACCAGCAGTGCTGAAAGCAGCCGAACATGAAGAATAATCTTTGAGATGGTTATGAATAATTTTTTCTCGAATGTCTAAAATGTTATTTGTAAAGAAATCCATGAAGTCACTACTAGTTAAAGTGAAAGGAATACTCGGCTCTTCAGAGCTCTGACTCTTTGTCAGCCTGGCTACAGTGCTGAAAACAAACCTGGGGTTGTTCTTATTTTCTTCAATTAATGATGAATAGTAAGATGTCCTAGCTTTATGGAGGGCTTTTTTATAGAGCAACAAACTCTTTTTCCAGGCTAAATGAGCATCTTCTAATTTAGTGAGACACCATTCCCTCTCCAGCTTACGGGTTATCTGCTTTAAGCTGTGTGTTTGTGAATTATACCACGGAGTCAGGCACTTCTGATTTGAAGCTTTCCTTTTCAGAGGAGCCACAGTATCCAAAGTTATACGCAGTGATACAGAGTAGAAACCTTTTCACAGATGAGCAGTCAGGTACAATCTACGCTAGCTTTACGTTATCTTTACTCACTTCATTACATACACCAGGCTAGTCCTGGTTTTGATACCCTTTTGCCTGAATAACAGTCTTAATTTTTCATGACCAGTAAAAGGTTTGGACACACAGTGTGTCCAAACCTTTTACTGGTGCTGTAAATTAAACAAGATGCTGGGAACATTCCTCAGATATTCTTTACTGACATGAGAGCAGCACACTGCTACGTCAGGTACATCCATGATTTGAATCCCCATCACATCCCAAAGGTACTCTGCTGGATTGAGATCTGTGACCGTGGAGGTCATTTAGGTACAGTGACCTCATGGTCATGTTCAGGAACCTGTTTGAGATGATCTGAGCTTTGTGATACTGCTGATCCAGCCCAAACTATGAGCTTCCTCAAAAGGGAAAGTTTTGAGTCTGATCTTGAAAGTAAAGAGTTTGTGTCCTAAATCCAAACTGGGAGCTGGTTCCACAGGATAGAGGCCTGATTGGTGGCGCTCTCACTTGGTGTTGCACCACTTCCTGTTCCAGCAGAGTGGTATTTCTGTATAGCTCAATTAATTATAAATCTCTAAATAAAAACTTATTTCATGGTGTAATCTTCACATGCTTTATCCAGAGCACACACTGTGAAATCACCTGCTTATTATATTTTCTAAAACCTGTAGAAACATGGTGTCTAACCACATGCCCACTTTGCCTTGGAACAGCTCTGAGGATGAAGACTGTGCCTAAACTTGAGGCAGCCACACAACCAAGGACACAACTACCCCGACTCACTAACAAAGTCCCATCAGAGAAGATGTTTGCATAGGAGATGTTTGCAGATGTGAACACAGCTCTGCTCATCACGTAGCTGAAGAGGCTAATGGCACTCCATGAATGCCCGGCAGCACAAATAACACCAAGTACTCAACCGGACAGGCGAGCACAGGGCAGAGTAATCATGATCATGAAGGATCATTAGCCATCATAGCAACCAAACTGAGTAGACATGAGACATGAGCACAGCACATACAAAAATCAGAAATAACACCAGAGGGTCAAAGCACCATCCTGAGCACCACCTGGACAAGAGAGCCTATGACTCGATGGCCCGCACATGGATACTGGAGCACTGTACAAGACTAATGGTGCACTGATAAGCTTCACCAGTGACTCAGTGGGAGTGTGGGCCAATTTCAAGGCAGTCGCATAAGTCACCATGAAGCGCAGAATATACTAAGGTGATGCACTGTCCCTGCTGCTGTTCTGCATGAGCCTCAAACCTCTTTATAATAAGTGGTTGAGATCAAGAAATTCTATCAGTGGCTTAGAAATGCTGGCCTAAAAAACTACAACTAAAGGCAGCACACATGCCACTGTTGATAAATTACCAAGACACTTTCCTCCATTATTTTCTGTCAAAAAGTTACATATTTGTGACATACTGAACATACATACTGTCTACCAATATCAATATATCAATGATAGGCCAATAGTGTTTCTGGGCTTCTAAATGATACAGTCTCCTCAAGAATACGGTTTCAAATAGATACTTACATGACACTTAAACACCCAGTTTATTAATGTATTATGGCTTGATAACAGTAAGTACATTCCATAATACTAACATTATTATATTTATAGTGCATTTATGGACACAGTGGTCAACTGTCAGCACTGAGTTTATTCATTATGAGATATGTGAGCACCTTTGATTTCTTCTTACAGAAACAAACCAAAACTTTACAGCACTTTAGTGCAGCGAATCTCTGACTCATGAGCAGTGGTGAAAAAACATTCACTTATACATTTAAGTACTGTTCTCACTTCACTTTGTACTTCCATATTTTACTGACCAGGTGAAGATTTATACAGTACAAACTGTACAGAATGAGCTTATAAACACATTACATTGTGAAAAGACTAAACCACTGTCACCCCAGTTTGCAGGCACTTCCAAAAAAGCAGCAGTTGACAGGAGCCTGACTGCAGTTAGTCAGTTTGGATTTATTTTTAAGATTAGGCTTAAAACTTTCCTTTATGATCAAGCTTATAGTTAGGGCTGGATCAGGTGACCCTGAACCCTCCCTTAGTTATGCTGCTATAGGCCTAGGCTCCTGGGGGGGTTCCCATGATGCACTGTTTCTTTTCATTCACCTTCTTTACTTTGTTTGTACTCCACTCTGCATTTAATCATTAGTTATTATTAATCTCTGTCTCTCTCCCCTCAGCCCCCCCTCAGCAGATGACCCCCCTCCCTGAGCCTGGTTCTGCTGGAGGTTTCTTCCTGTTAAAGGGAGTTTTTCCTTCCCACTGTCACCAAGTGCTGCTCATAGGGGGTCGTTCTGACTGTTGGGTTTTCTCTGTATTATTGTAGGTCTTTACCTACAATATAAAGCACCTTGAGGTGACTGTTGCTGTGATTTGGTGCTATTTAAATAAATTGAATTGAACTGAATAAATCTACAAACTGTCCAAATGCTCTTCACCAAATGCTCCAGAGTGTCACAGTTATTGGAAATATATCTAGAAATATTTTTTTATTACCTTTCAGGTTTTCTGGAAATAAACTGATGGAGAAGACTGAAGTGCTTGGAATCAGTGACACATTCAGTGCTGCTGAGATTCTCGTTAAAGCCTTGCATCACTACATCGTAGCGCCACCCATCACCAAGGAACAAACTTACTGTTCATGTCTTTGTAAATGTGCAAACTTACAAATACAGCATAGGATCAAATAATTATTTCCCCCACTATATGATTATGATGGAAAGACACATTTTTATAGAGACTTTTTTCATTTATTATATCGACATTTAGGTTTTCATCAAGTTCTTTTCAGAATATACCACTACTTTGTTAATTTTGTTAGCTTTTTTCTGCCTAGCATTGAGACGTGTGTCCAATGAATCAAAAGGCTTAAGGTCTAAATACAACTACTGAAGCTCGACACTTGATCTGTACAAAGACACTGTTTCCACCAAGTCTTTCTTTGTACAACTTGATTTGAAACACATACATATTAGCATACTAGTCAGCCCCCAAAGACCCTGGCTCACCGCCTGCCCGGTTCTTCTGGGGATCTCTTCCTGTTAAAAGGGAGTTCTTTGACTCTATTGTCACCAAGTGCTGCTGTCTTTGTGATAACCAAAATTACTAGAGGTAGCTGCTCACTAAGTATTAGTAGGCTTCGTAATGAATGTTATCTTTGTTTTAACTTGATGACATTACTTATGGTATTCACAACCAAAACACTGAAACTATGTGGAAAACCATCAGCTGTCCTTGGCTCATCTTGCTTTAGACTCGACTTAAAATGTTTAAAAGTACCTGATCTAAGAGTAATCAGAAGCAACTGAGAGTAACTGAGGAACCATCTGTCACTGGCTAAGAGTGAGAGGGAGCTGCCACACGAGCAGCGTGTTTTCAGTGGAGTCTGAGCAGGTGTCTTCTGAGGCTGGCTGTCCTATTCGCCGGTATCCTCTTCCACAAGAAAAGATGGCTGTTGATGTGACTTTGCTACGCTTGGCCTCTCCCTCCTTCCCCAGCTCCAGTGGCCGCCCCCTCACCCAGACATCAGGGTCCTCATTTACTTCATAGATGGAGCCATCCTCCGTTTGGAGAACTGGAGGGGCCCTCTGGTTCCCTTGCTCTGGCTGAGCTGTCAGCAGCTTCCCGGGCAGCTGACAGGTGGAATGGAGGTGGTACTGCAATAGGAGATGCTTGGGTTTGTCCTCCTTCCACAGAGGTGCTTCTAAGTTCTCTGCATGGCTGCTATTCTTCTGCCCTCCACCTCCTCCCTCTCCATTAGCATCCTCCTTGCTACTGTTGAAGATGGAATCCCGCCTAAGCAAGTTGGAGGCCAGGGTGCTGGAGGCTGACACCAAAACATCCACAGCACCACAGTGAGCATTCAGAGACGTCATCCCCTTACCTGAGGGTACAAAAGGTCTACATCAGTTCATTTCATCTCAGTTCATCACAGCAATACACGAAGGAAGTAAATGATTCAAAGAAAAGTTGTTCTCATGTTCTGAGAAACTTACTATTCTTTGTTTCATCACATTATCAGTGATTTTTTATGACAGCACCAGAATAACGAGATCTTTAAAACATATTACTACAACAGCCAGATCCAAATAAATGAACTATTAACAAATGTTTTTTTAACCATTGCATTAGAATGAAGCAGTGGTGGTAAATATATATGGTCTTTGAATTTAACACTGCAGATACATCATCAAAATTCTAACAGCTGAAAACCTGTGATGTCGAAATCCTCACTGAGGCCACGGGGATAGAGTGTACTTCAAATCAAAGCACATGCACAGGAAGGGTACCGCTGATGAGCTTCAGTCAGAGTTAGAATATAAAACACATTAAATGATTCAGTAACATAACAGGGAACTAATATAGTAAATACATTCAGCAGCTGGAAATAGGAGTTTATGATACATTTTATATGTAAATTAATGAACACCTATGCTTCTTTTTGGGAATATTTAATGTCATTAATTTGTTTAATGATTAATTTGAGTCATTTGTTACAATTATTTCTGCTCCATATAAATCTGATCATAATTTTCAGATAGATTCCAGTTTGGTCTGAATGATCAAACCCAATCATATCTTAAAGTCCTCAGAGATCCACATTATCTTCCAAATGGCTGACTGAAGGATAGTGCTGTCAGTGTGTCAGCATAGTATTACATAAAAAAGCAGTACATGTAAGACTTTAAGCCCAATCTTCAAGGTGTAAGAAAATCTATTTATCATCCATTTTGAAACTATATAAAAATATATTAGTGGAAGGTTATTTTTGGCCTAAATAAACATAGTTCCTACGGTGTTTAATAGAGCACCTCCTGTTTTTGGGATTCAGTTTTCGGTCTTGGAGTTTAGTTTGTTTTGGTGAGTGACAGAGCTTTCTTCAGGACCGGCATACCACGAGGCCAGGATCTCATTCAACATGCATATACTGTATATTGAAACATATGGACCACCTTCAAGCAATAATGACCACATGCTGTGTGAACGTTCAACTTCGGTCACAAAGAACACGCAGCAGTCAGGAGTGGGAGGGCTGATGCATGCACTGACCTGTGATCTTGGGGATGCCCTCCAGTGTCGGTATAGAGAAAGTGACGATGACACCCTGGCTGGTCCCCACCCACAGCAGACCCTGACAGATCAGCAAGCTGGAGACACAAACCTGACCTGGAAAACAGGCATGTAACCATTACCCTGGCCACCATTACTTTGGTTGTAATGTGACTGTCTGTGATTTACAGCTGCTTAGTCCTGATCCAGGCCACACACTACTATGTACCAAAATCTGAACTTGTAAATGGTAAATGGACTAGTTCTTATATAGCGCTTTTCTACTCAGTCAGAGCACTCAAAGCGCTTATACAACCTGTTTGCATTCACCCATGCACTCCCATTCATACAAGCACTTCCATTTTTATGAAGCTAAGTGCTTTTAATTAACTAACATTCACACACATTCATACTCCGACAGAACGGTCGGAGAGCAACTTGGGGTTAAGTATCTTGCCCAAGGATACATTGGCATGTAGCCGGAGTAGCCAGGATTCGAACCGCTGACCTTCCGATCAGTAGGTGACCTGCTCTACCTACTGAGCTACAGCCACTTGTGCTGAACTCTGTCCCTGAGCAGCTTAGTTAAAATTACAGTCTCATCAGACGGTAGGTAGTCTTAAGGGACAGGTGGACAGGAAGAGATGCTGACCAGGAAAGCTTGCTCATAGCTTAAACTGTAAACTTACAGAATGGGGTTGTTACTTTAAGGCTGTCATATATGTTGTGACTCTGTTGTGTAGCTGCACTGCAGTCAGCTGAGATGCCTTCACTATGCTATTATTCTGAGATACCTAGTTAGAATTTATAATGGCAAAGTGTCTGACTGAACATAGCATTAGAACAGGCAGTGAGTGACAGTGACGTTATAGAAATGCTGAACACAGGTCTGAAAGCAGCACTCCTGCACTCGTATGTCCATCTGTCTTGTTCAGCCTTGCCTGGTGCCAGATGGGTGGTACGGGTGGAGATGTTGACTTCTTGGAGTGGCTGCAAAGTCTCTGTGTGAAACAGGTGAATGGAGGATCCCTTGGTGAAGGCCATCCAAACACCTCCGCCTGAGTGGACCATGTGGCTCACACTGCAGCCTGGGTCAGCGTGGGCTTCAAAGCTCTGCAGCACAGAGACAGAAAGGGTCAGTCTAAACTTTGAGGAAAACACTTTATGGAGAAGAATAATTCAAATAAACAACTAGAATGGCACAAAAATACTGTGCATACCTCACCACACAATGTTCCAATACTGCGCTGCAGTAAATACCACCCAATGTTGTCACACTCGATCATAAATCATTTTCAGCATTCAGGACTTATGGTTGTGTTGCACATTATTCCTTTTAGAGGATGTGAACATCATCCCTATCTCACAACAGTGAAGAACCATTTCACAAAATCCTGGATCCAGATTGTGATCTATGTTTATTTGTTACTGACAGATAATGTTAAGCAATCTTCCACCATCCATGCTAACATAACAGAGAACAGGTTTTTGCATTGATCAGTTTTTTAACACGATGAACTTGCACTGGGTTTGTGCAATGTGCTGCTGGAGTGATGGCTCTGTTGGCTTCAGATAAAGATCACTAACGATTTATCCACTGATTAAATTTACTTATTTTAAATATAAAATGATGGTGTGGTGGTAAGCTCTGCTGCCGCACAGCATGAAGGTCCTAGGTTCAGATCCACCTTGACCAGGACGTACCCTGCCTCCCGCCTTATGAGAGCTGGGATAGGCTCCAGCCCCCCCCCCCACCCCCCCACCCCCCACAACCCTGAACAGGATAAGCCGAAGAGAATGAATGGAAAAAATATATATGTAAAAATGTATGTTTTATTGACACAATAGAGACTTATCTACGACACCATTTTGAGCCATTTTGAGCCAACAGCTTTTTTCCTGAAGGTCATATTCATTCATCTGCAGTTTCACAGACGCAAACAGAAGCAGAGGGGTCACATGCTGAACAAACACACAAGTGCAAACACACCAAAATAACACATTCCTGGTCAGTTTTGTAGCTGTTCCCACAAATATGGAGCTGGAGTGGTCAGTGTGGAGACGGAGGGACAGCCACACTGCATCATGTGGCCTGTCGGCTCCAGAGACGCACTCATCTGTCAGTTAAGCTTGCACACAGTCCTGATGCCGTGATACAGGTCTATCAGAGCAACAGCACTGTGAGGAACTTCAGGTGAAAGCCTGTCACTGCTGGCTGCAGTATCCTGAGAATCCACATTTAGCTGTTAAAGGGAGTTTCTCTTCCCACTGTCACCAGACAGAGTTCCTCTTTACAATATTAGAGCAGCATAAAGAACCCTGTGTAGTGAAATGGTGCTGTATTTAAAAAAGAAATCAAAACAAACTTGATAAATACTAACAAAAGAAAACTATACACTGAGTTGACTTGGAGAAGAAAATTAAATGCTCACTTAACCCAAGTGCTTCAATTTATTTCAGTTAATTCATTTTCAACTTCTGTGAGAAAGTAGGACAGCAGTACTGCACTGTGAGCCAGCAGCAACGACTTTCTGGCACACTGTGATGCATGGCAATTTGATTCCAAACAAACATAATGCAGCATATGAGATTTCCTCACTGCTGCATCATTTCATTATGTGCTAAACAGTTCAACTCTAAGCCACGCAGAACTGAGCGCAGGCACTCAGGTGTCTGTGCTGACTACAGTCGGCCCACTCTCATTAAAGGACGAGTTCAAGATAAGGGATGTTCCTGGTGACTAATTGCTGGTAGCAGTAGCCTTCTTTCCTTGCCTTAGTGTCCACATGCCTGTCCAGAATGTATGAACGCATCGCTCTGTTAGTGACTGGACTTGACCACAGTACATACAACATGCTGGTTTGTGCTGTTGTCTTCCACCAACAGACACATGGAAGTTTGTCTGTTGGTGGAAGTAACAGGTTGGTCATAAGATTTCAGAAACAATAGTTCACAGGTGTTGATCATTACTAAAATAAGAATAATGAGTTTAACCTTTTAGATTGTCTAGTCATGCACAATCCTATATTCCTATCAGTCAGTGTCTATGGATGTGTCTAAGCTGTGACTACAACCACAAAAACAGTGAAGCACACTTCACTGTCGGCAATTCTTAGTAAGCTCATGTCCACTTATTATAGCCATGTACTGTTATAAGTGGAAGTCTCACATATATCTGGAACAAGCAGAAATTAGTAAAAGAATTTTACTTCTTGTAGAGATACAGAGATTAGAAAAACAGATATTGACAGTGAGGGCCTCATGAACATTCAGAAAGGTAAAAAGCCACAAATAAATGATGCAGTAGGTGAAACACATAATATTTCAATGTTGAACTTATCAACAGAAGAGTAGTACACTAGCTAAGCTAAAGGCATCCATCCATCTATCCATTTTCTTCCACTTATCTGGGACCTGTTTGCGGGGACCGCAGCCTAAGCAGAGACCTTTCTCTCCCCAGCCACCTCCTCCAGCTTATCTGGAGGAACACTGAGAGATATAATCTCTCCAGTGTGTCATGGATCTGCCCCAGGGCCTCCTACACCTGACACCTCACCCAAGAGGTCCCAGGAGGCATCCTAGTCAGGCGCCCAAACCACTTCAACTGGCTCCTTTCGATGTGGAGGAGCAGCAGCTCGACTCTGAGCATCTCCCAGGTGACTGCACTCCTCACTCTATCACTAAGGGAGAGGCCATTCTCAGAAGGTGTTTGGTGTATCCTTGGAAACTTGGTGGTGAAATGAGGAAGTACAGGAAAGTATTCAAAGGAAGAGGTTAGCAAAGAAAAAGTGGGATAACCAAAGATATGAAGAAAGTAGACAGGAGTAGTGAGAATCACGGCGTGTGGCAAAGAGAGAGGTGGCAAAAGCAAAGGAAAAGGCTTTTAGTGAGCTGTATGTGAAGCTGGACACTAAAAAGGGAGAAAAGGACTTGAACTGATTGGTATTAATTGTTTATTATTTGGTTTTGTAATTAATTTACTGGTGTTCTACCTTTAAACATTTGATCTTTATTCATTGAGTAAAAAATAATCCCTAACAACAGTTAGATCAAGCTGTAAAGGATGTGCAGCAGGTTAGGCTGATTAAGGATAAAGATGGAAATGTACTAACGAGTGAAGAGAGTGTGCTGAGAAGATGGAAGGAGCACTTTGAGGAGCTGATGAATGAAGGGATGAGAGAGGTGGAAGTATGGAGGACAGTTAGGGAATCAGGAAGTGCAGAGGATTAGTGTGAAGAAAGTGAGCAGAGCTATAAAGAGGATGAAGAGCTGAAAGGTGGTTGGTCCAGATGACATGCCTGTGAGGTATGAAGATGTCTGGGAGAGAGGACAGTGGACTTTCTTTGGCTAGATTATTTAACACAGTCTTGGAGAGTGAGAGGATGCCTGAGGAATGAAGAAGTGTACTGCTACAGATTTCCAAAAACAAGGCTGATGTGCAGAGCTGTAGTAACTACAGAGGGGTAGAGTTGATGAGCCATACCATGAAAATATGGGAAAGAGTTGTTGACTGAGTAGAGAAGTGATGATGAGTGATCAGCGATCATGTTTACTTTGACGGTGACAAAGTAAGATGGAAGGTTGGGATAGTTCAGATGTGCAGAGAAGAGGGTGCTGAACATGGAGCGGCCGGGCAGGAGGAAAAAGAGGAAGATCACAGAGAAGGTTCATGGGTGTAGTGAAGGAGGACATGCAGCTGGTATGAGGAGGATGCTAGGGATAGGGTGTGATGAAGGTAGATGACCTGCTGTGGTGACCCATACAGGGAGCAGCCAGGATGATTTGCAGAAAGGGGTGGTAAAGTAGTTATTAACAGGCTATTTACCACCTGGGTTTTATGTGGCTGTAATTAAACCCCTACTTAAAAAGCCCTTACTTGATTCAACTGTCTGAGCTACAGAGGGATTTCTAACCTTCCTTTTATTTAAAAAATTCAAAAGAGTTGTAAAAATGTTGATCACAACATTTTCAAACATTTTAATATAAAAACTAGAAGACACCAGTAGTATTAAAGAAATTCTGCTGCACTGGTTTAACTTGTATCAACAATCGTCTGTTGGAGTCTGTCGTCCGATAGGCTCCAATATGTGCATGTATATGGACGGAAGCTAGCCACGGAGCTCCACAGGGTTCTCTGCTTGGATCACTGCTTTTTCCTTTTTTTTACATTAAACATGCTTTCCTTTGCCAGTATTATTAGAAAGCACTGCATGCATTTTCATTGCTATGCAAATGATACCCAGCTATATTTATTTATGAAGCCTGATGACATAAGACAGTGAATTAAACTACAGGCATGTCTTAAAGACATGAAGCTGGATGTCCTGTAACTTTTCTTCTACTATACTTACTTTGGATGGCATTAAATTAGCCTCCAGTAACAGTGTGAAGAATTTTGGAGTCATTTTCGATCAGCATATGTCCTTGAATGCACAAGGTCTTGAATAATCAGGCCCCATCTTATCTCAAAGACCTCATAGTCCCATATCACCCCAACAGAGCACTTCGCTCTCAGACTGCTGGCTTACTTGTGGTTCCTAGGATACTTAAGAGTAGAATGGGAGGCAGAGCCTTCAGCTTTCAGGCCCCTCTTCTGTGGAACCAGCTCCCAGCTTGGATTCAGGAGACAGACACCCTCTCTATTTTTAAGATTAGGCTTAAAACTTTCCTTTATGATCAAGCTTATAGTTAGGGCTGGATCAGGTGACAAGAACCGTCTTCTTCATCTTCAGTCCCCATACATTTATACACCCCTACTGAATTTCATGAAACAGTGTCTTCTTTCCCATAGTTTGTGTCCTGTCCTGTCTCCCGCCATCTGAGGGTCCAAAGATCAGTACAGATTTTGGGCCTTGTGTGTTGCACACAGAGATTTCTCCAGATTCTCAGAATCTTTTGATGATATTACGTACTGTAGATCATGAGAGTCAAAGACTTTGCAATTTCATGTTGTGGAACATTATTCTGAAATTGTTCAGCATTTTGTAGACAGTTTTTGCGCGTTGGTGAAGGTCTGCCCATCTTTTCTGTTTTTATACCCAATGACGTTCCTTTTTTCCTTCTTAGCATCACTTACTTTTAACATCTTTTGTTGCCACGTCCCAAGATGAATTTGAGATGACTTGCTGTCATCAAACTCAAAATTAGCTAATATTTTTCCACATTTGCTCATTATATAGTAATAATGAACTAATAAAACACCTCTTTAAACATTTGACATGTTTTCTACATTTCATTGTAAATAAAATATTGCATATTGTTGCTTTCTGGGGATTTTTTTTAGAGTTTACACAGTGCCCCAGCTTCTTAGAGCTGTAATCCAATCCAGGTAATATTTTCCAAAGTAGATTTTACTGTTGATGCTGACTAGTCAAACTCATTTAATCCTTAAATTCTTCTAGAGCTGGTAATCCTTGTTAAGCCTTGATACAGTCCGTCAGTTCACCGTCAGTCTGAAATGAGCCACTTTGTCTTATTTCAGCAGGGAGGGGCTGACATGCTGTCTGAAGCCTGAGGCATCGACTCACAGGAAATACTCATAAATATGCTGACCTCACCATCTGAAAAACCTTGGTCATGTTTAACATGTATCAATAATTTTAACAGCACACATATGTATCACAGAAAACAAGTGACAGTGTCAAAGGTCCATTTTAAACTTCCTCAGCGTGCATGAACAGAGCAGTCACTATACCTGCATGTGGAGGCTGGCTCCCTGTATGACAGTGACTTGGTTTGCACAGCTGGCCCACACAGTGTCTTCAAGTGCCAGTAGACTGTAGACCGGCTTGGAGCCCAGAGACACTAGCCTGCATGAGTCCACATCCCACAGTCTCTCTGATAGGAAGAATTAGTTGTTGGTTTAGCACCTAGTATGAGCTGTGCTTAGCCTGCTGCTACCACAGTGCCTGAGCTCATCAGTCTGACATGCAAACTGGCATCATGTGAGCGCGGCGTCCCGTGACGACTCACCTCCAGTGTTTCTCTGGTACACAGCCACTTTGCCATTGGCCAGTCCAGCAAAGAGGAAAGACAGTGAGTGTTTGAGGCAGAGCACCGGGCAGCTGTCAGGGTTTACCAAGGTCAGCAGGCACTCAACAGCTGTGTCCACGCTGCTGTGAACATGGATGCTGGGAAGACAAGGAGACCCATTACACTGAAAGGTCAGATACTACACGTAGTGTTACCCTCACACACATATTCAGCAAGTGTATCCTTAAAGTCATCCTCTTTCTGAACTGTTCCTTTACGAGTGCCTAAACTGGAGACATTAATGGAACATCTATAAATTACTGTTGTAATAAAATAACCTGGGTTGTCCTCTGAACAGACTCTGCATTAGTGTTTCAAAGTACAATCACGAGACACATTCGCAACATGATTGTGGGGAAGTTAACAAATCTGAATGCTTTTTAAGCTGGAAAGTTCATGTATGTCATATAAGTTTTTTGGTTGCACAGATGACATTTAGCCTTATGAAAATTATGTGTAAGTAAAAGTTTATTAAAGACCGGTGCAGTGGAAATCCCAAAGTAGAATCTGCTCAGAATAATATGCTGGTAATCGATTTGTTTTGATAACATCTTTTATGTGCATTCAAATAACATGAGAGGAAAAAATGTTTTTCTACCATAAACTCTTTTTTTGGCAGTTCATGCCTTGCAGCAGTTACTGCAACATTTCAACCAAAGAATAGGTTTAGGCATCCTTTTTCTGGAAAAAAAATAATAACGGCATAATCATAAACCTTAGCAAATCACGTGACTATTTTATTTATTTATTTATATATTTTTATTTTTATTTAGTATAGTCCTTGGGGTTACAGATCTTGTACAGCACTTTGGTCAACGTCGTTGTTTTAAATGTGCTTTATAAATAAACTTGACTTGACTTGACTGAGCAGCTGTAAATGGAAACTCCTACAAAACCATGTCAGCTTCAAAAAGAACTGTGGTGAAGCCATTTTTTCTCTAACCTTTCACTGTTTTTATTCTAACAGCAGTGAAAAAAAGACCTTAAAACTGCTCCATGAAGTGAAAGAAGCTGCTCCGTGTTTTGGGAATTTTCCTTCTTTTTCCTAAAGGTCTTTACATACTGAGCACGTTGTGTTTTTGTGAATATTTCATTCTTAAAAAACACACTGTGAACAGAATGAAGTTGACATGAACTGATGATGAGCTGGTCCTGGTGTTCGAACTCTCATGAGAAAGCAGCAGCGGGGAGAATTTCACGGCTTGGAGTTGAAGATTTCATACATATTTCAGGATATCAGGGGGCAGTTTTAAACAGAATTATTTTACTGTTCCCACATCACTGTGTATACACTCTATATCAGTATATCAGTGTGCGTTTTGAGCTATGAGCTCACATGTTGCCAAATGCAGCGCTCCGATTGGTCGGATCTGTTTGTTCACTTGTGAAAGTCAGAAAAATCAAACTTGATCCGAAAAAATAAATGCCACAAATTCATCCTGTGAAATGATGCGGTTGGCGTGAACGGCTGCATTAAGAGCAGGCGAGTCTGAAAATGCACAAAACATTCACACAAATTTTATGCATCTGGTGTGTAACGACCTTAAGGGTGAGATGGATATCACGCTCACTGTCACAAAAATACATGAAGCAGACTTCTGCCCAGAACTCAGAACTACGTCCACCCACAGCTGTAAAGCTGAATAATAATGTGTTGTGTTGTTCTGGTAGAAAGAACTGACCTGCCGTCCTGCGAGCCAACACAAATGATGTTTCCCATCTTGGCTGCCCTCTGGACCATCTCAGTCTCCTCCTCTGTACTGGGGCTTGGCACCTTCACATACTCCAGGCAGAGGACTGGGGCTCTCAGTGGGAGGGTCTTGACCAAGCGGGGGCTGGCTCGGTTTAGGGAGAAGATTTCCACTTGGCCATGGCTGGAGTTGCCACCTCCACCGGCAACCTGAACACCACGATGGAAAAAAGGTGACTTAGCTCATCGCAGGAACTTAAACAGCAGACAGATCCAGCTCCCATTTGTGTAACTTAACATGGTATTTTTAAAAAAGCAGAATTTTGCCTTGGAAGTGTAGAACACCAATGACAGCATGTCTCAAAAACAGATGCAAACAGCCAGGGTTTCATACATAAGCTTAATTTAACAGCAGTAACACATTAGTAGCTGTGTGAGAATGTTGGCAATTGATGTAGTGGAGTCATGTGAAGATACGTAATATCACTTGAGTTAATAACTTATTTTGCTGTAATTGCAATAAAATGTCCTTCCTGGTAGCGTGTGTTTGTTTAGGTTTAACAGCTGATTGCACACTCGGATGGATTCACTGAGTCTTTCTCTCCTGACCTACTGCAGTCAGTTTGTCTCTAAATGCTAAACAGACTGGTTCTTATTGAGCACTTTTCTGCTCTACATGAGCACTCAAAGCACTCCATGCAACATGCTGGGATAGTCTCCAGCCCCCCCTTGAAGAAGCAATTAAGGAGATGGATGGAGGGACTGCCGTAGTTAGACAAAATATATTGCATTCTAATATACAGGTGAATACTGAATAAATAACATGTTTTCTGAAGAGCAGAAGCTCTAACTGTACTCACCCAAAGGTAACCTTGTGGTAAGGATGTGCTGGCAGTACAGAAACCAAGCAGGCTGGACTGAGACGGGCTGTGAAGAGCTGCCTGCAGCTAGGCAAACATAACGTACATGTTTGATTTACTGCTGACAGATCAAACAGTCACCTCACTGGAAACAGTGTGGCTGCAAGCACAATGCTACAAACAAATTCAATGCAATTTATAAAGCACCAAATCACAGTCACCTAAGAGCACTTTATACTGTGGGTAAAGACCCTGCAATTATACAGAGAAAACCCAACAGTCATACACGACCCCCTATGAGCAAGGAGAAAGTCCCTTTTAACAGGAGGGGCCAAAATAAATGAATATTGTAATTCATCTCTAAACATCTAACTGCATGAATACAACAGAACAGAACAAAAACTGATCTGAATAAAGACATACAGCGGGGGAAATAATTATTTGACCCCCTGCTGAATTTATATTTGCTCACTTCCCAGAAATGAACAGTCTCTGATTTTTTTATGGTGGTTTAATTTTATACAGTGGGGGATTATTTTCCCCACTGTGTAACAATAAGTAATATATAACAATATAAGCAAAAAAGAAAAAACAAACAAACCAAATATTTCATCAATAAAAAGGAAAAATTCAACTTGCTTCACTTTAATTTTTATGGTGCCAATTCATAACAACAGGCGCCTCAAAGTGACAAAATGTACACACAATAATGTGTTAATAAACGAACATATATATTTGTACCGTATTTCAATCTAGTACTGTTTTTACTTAGTGAATTCTGTATTTATTTTATTATTACGTGTACTAAATGATTCTTATCATGTAATATTTAATATAGAACATGCATACATCCCACAGCATCACACAGAGGCTGCAGCACTGCCAAAGCACAGACAATAATCTGCTCCTGGGAGAGGCAGAGGAAATTCAAATGGATTTCTGATGGCCTCAGTTTCATCATCTTCAAATGCTTTTTCATGGTTGGTTTTCCCAAAATCCACCATGGGGGGGTGGGGTGGGGGGGGTGGGGGGGGGGTGTCTGATGAAATGTTACAACCCCCCCTTCCTTCTGTTCAGCCTCACACAGATATGAGCTCTTTACATGAATCTTTGGCTAAGGCTCGGTGTAGGATAGAGCACTGGGTGACAATTTAAAGGAAAACATTGAAGCCTATGAAACCTGGCAACAAATCTACACAAAGTTTTTCTTCCAGCTCTTTCAGGGTGAATGTGCTTCTATCCACAGAGCATATAATTCATCATGATGAGGATACACTTACACCACATCTTTCAGCTGCTCGCTGATCTGATAGCACCGGCCTGTGAAATGATGTTTTAAACAACTGTATTTACAACCAGCAACAGTTCTCCCCTCACCTTCAGTGTGTGTGTCCTGGAGGAGAAAGCAGAAAGCCTGCAGGTGAGCAGCGGGCCACTAAACACAGCCTTCGTCTTCCCATCTTCTTCAGCACATTCCCATCCCGATGTGTTCTCCTTTCCTAACCAAACAACACACACGCACACACACATGCACACACATTAATACAAACTTTGTTGTGTGTAGTACCTGTACTTATGCCTTATTAAAAAGATCAAAAAGCTGCAAACACCCAGAAAGTAAAGTTGAAGATAAATATTCACTGGAAGAACAAAAGGTTTTGAACTTGTGATTAAAACAAAATGGAAAATAGAAAGTAGCCTGATCATTCATCGGTCATGTCAAACACATGGCTCAGCATATATAAGATTCATGTTTCATTTTTGCCAAATTTGCCTTCATGCTTCTGAACCCCAGAGTCTGAGTGACTGATTCATGTGCTCAGGTAGAGTAACACCTTTCTACGCTGATTGCTTCATTAGGAAAGTACCAGTCTGTTTACACACTGCACACAGAGCTGAGCTTACTCTGAGCTATCTTGGCGAGATGAAGCCGGTTCACCCAGGAGATCTTACTGAAGGGACTGGGAGTGTTGAAGACCACCATGATGCTCACTGGACGACCAGACCTGAGAGGTATAGAAGACATAAGCACACTGTCACACATCTCTGTCTCACTACAGCAGAACCTCACTGCATCTGCTCCCAGCCTGCTATGGATATGGCCCTCTGGACACTTACCTGTCAGGTTTGCCTGGAACAGACAGGCGTAAGCGACACTTGTTGGCATTCTGGATCTCCTCCTCCTTCAGACGAATGAGCCTGTGCAGAGCCAGACACCAGTCCTGAGACACTGTGGTATTCAGATTCTGGCAGGGAGAAGAAAAAGGATGGACCTCACTCTGCTTTTTTCTTTACTCAAGAAATAGACATCGAGTTTCAGTCAATAATGAGCTTTACAAAGCTTTACATTACACAGCTGCACACCTTTAACTGTGACTGCAGGGAATAATGCTGTCAGCCGCCCTCAGTTCAGGTCTCAGTAGAGATTAACACATGAGCCTCAGTGACTTTATTGACCATATCAATTCAAATCAAAGGGCTGAGTAAGAACCAGGAATGAGAAATGCTGAAATCATAAGAAATATAACCCACTGAGAATACTTCCTGCGATTAACTCGTCCAAAATGTTTAGTAGATGCGTTTATGGCACAATTGAAAAGCTGCCCGCCCGCCTGGTGGGGGTGACAAACATACGGTAAAATATCACTAATATTCCCCAGTCATAGTTTATTACATAGATAACTTTTAGAAACCTTTCTATCACTCCATAAAAACAATAATACTACCAGAACAAATAAGAATGTATTTTATAAACCAGGCTTGTGAAGAACCTGCACGAACCTGCAAGTGGACACTGTGCAGTAAAATAAACACCTGAATGTATATTTGGACATTTTCCTTCCACTAGTCTGAAGAAAAGACGTATATGAAAGCCAGAGGTCTCAGAGTTCTTCATACTCCTTTATCCTGCTGCTCTCTTTAGAGGTGGCCTCCACATCACCCCATCCCTAACTTCCTCCTCTGTCACACCAGCCCTCTGCATGTCCTTCACTACATCCACAAACCTTCTCTGTGGGCTTCCCCTTTTCCTGCAGGTTGGTACCTCTAGCTCCACTTCCTGTCTTTTTGTTAGTTTCTTAGTGTTTGTTAGTTGCTGTTACCCTTCTGTCATATGTCACCCCGACACTCGTCTCCACCCACTCTGCCCCACCTGCACTCTGCACTGTCCATTGCTTTGGATTATTGACCCCAGGTATTTAAACTCGTCCACCTTCACTGCCTCTGCTCCCTGCATGTTCACAGTTACACCTGCACAGACAGCACTGTGAGAAAGCACCCCCCAGAATTCATGGTTCCATCGATCATGGAAAGTTGTCCAGGTCCCACAGCAGCAAAGCAGGCCCAGATCATCACACTACCACCGCCATGCTTGACTGTCGGTGTGATGTTCTGTGACATGCTGTGTGAGTTTTATGCCAGATATCACCAGACACAAAATAGTCCACAGAATATTTTCCCAGAAGTCTCAGGGAGCATCAAGATGGCAAAAGTGACACACATCTTTGTGTCCTTGTTGGTTTTCTTCTCCCGTGGGGGCCATTCTTGCCCAGTCGCTCTTTCTTATTGTTCGATCATGAACTCTGACCTTAACTGAGCCAAGTGAGGCCTGCAGTTCTTTAGATGTTGTTCTGGATACTTCTGTGACCTCCTGGATGAGTCATCGATGCTCTTGGAGTCATTTTGGTAGGCCAGACACTATTAATTTGTGGATTATCACTATGGATAATCTATGGATCCACAAATACACAAATCCACACTATGGATTTGTGTAACATCCATTATCCACAAATGAATAATGGCTCTCACCATGGTGTGTTAGAGTCCCAAAGCCTTAGAAATGACTCAAGCCTGGGGTGGCTCTGGCTCAGAAGGTAGAGCAGGTCTTCTACTAATTGGAAGGTTGGTGGTTTGATTCCTGGCTGCTTCAGTCTGCATGCCAAAGTATCCTTGGACAGGATACTGAACCCCGAGTTGCTCCCGATGTGTTCATCGGAGTGTGAATGTTAGAAAGCACTTAGATACAGAAACAAGTGCTTGTATGAGTGTGTGTGTAAACGTGTTGCATAAAGCGCCAAAGTAGAAAAGTGCTATATAAGAATCAGTCCATTTACTATAACCCTTTAAAGACTGGTTCACTTTGTCAGACAGCTTCTATTTATTGATTCAGCAGGTCTGGCAGTGATCAGGGTGGACGGGGCAGCGAGACTGAACTCAGCTTTCCAAAATAAAATGTGGTTAATCACAGTTCATTCACAATTGAACTCTTACTGCAATGTTGTGTGTGACCATCACAGACCATCACGGAGAGTCCTAGCCTCCTCTGTAAACCTCTCCATTGCCATTACAAACTCACCTTGAACCCATCTGTCACTCCTACTGCAATCCTCACTGCTGTCCCTCTGTCCTCAGACACATCCTGCTCCCTCACATCCTTCTCTGCCACTCGTGCCTTACTCATGCAGTCCCACAGTTCCTCTCTCAGCAGCCTATCATCTGCTTTCTCTGGATCCACAAAGACACAGTGAAGCTCCTTCTGACCTTCTCCATCAGCCCTCTCAAAGCCAACATCACATCTGTTGTGCTCTCTGTCAGCATGAAACTATACTGCTGATCATCACCTCTCCTCATAACCTAGCTTCAACAAGTCTTTCCCACAGCTTCACGAAGTGGCTTATCAGCTTTATCCCTCTGTAGTTACCACAGCACATCAGCCTTGTTCCTCTCACTCTCCAAGATCACGCCTCTATGCCTGTATTGGCTCACCTGAAAGGACAGTTTGGATTTACCACAACATGAGTCTTTTTCATTGTTTTGGAGTGATAAGATCCCCACTGGAACCCACAAGTGGATGCTGGTGTGGTGGAGTCATTGAAACAGTAATAGTGTGTTCCAGAAGAAGTTGGAATTTCTGAGTTCTCAGTTGGAAGTTTTTTTGGAATGCCACTTCAGCTCAGGTTTCCCCACCAATCCCAAATTAACAATCCAAGATGGCAGCAGTGAACGTAAACAGTGGTAAAACTGTGAACTCTGTGCTGCCACTGCTGTGTATTTGCGACTCACTAAATAAGCCATACGCAGAGCACTTATCATGCTTTGTCCATGAACGTGCTGCAGCACTGTCGCCATGAACCAAAACAAATCCTGGGATCTTATCACTCCAAAACAATGAAAAAAGACTGTGTTCCAGTAGTAAAGCCAGAAAGACTTTACTACTGGAACACACTAACTCAGGAATGACAACTTCTGAGGTGTCTGGAATGCGTCATAGACATGAATGCAGGACAGCAGCAGCACTCACACTGAGGGCTTAGCTTAGAGTAAACTGCCAGACTGGGAGGATGTGGCATGTTGCAGCTGTCTGCCTTCAGCTTATAGTGATAGATTTATACGTAAGTGGATGGATGCTTAAAAATAACAATAATTCATCAAGAGGAGAAAAAAGAAGAAATATAAAAGGAAATTAAAGCCGCAAGCGGCACTGATCGGGCCCTCGCACCAGGGCGCGCATCGAGCCATGCTGCACTCGGAGGTTGCCAGGGTCGGGAGCGTCACGGGCTCACCTGGATGTTGTCAGCCCAGTGTGCTACTCGGATGTTGTGTTTGTTCGGCCACTGAACGTCTCCCGCACCCACTAGGTGGTGTTGGCAAGTGCCCACTACTTAAAGTGTCATGATGCTGTATGTAATGCCTGCACCAAGAATGAAAATGTAATGCTCATGGGATGATGATTATCAGTCTACTGCTGATTTCCTGTCCCCACTAGGTGGTGTTATGAGTGTGATGCAAAGCTGGTAGATAGGTGTGTCCAGACACACTCACACTCTCATGAAGCATATGAAGTTTGGGACAGATTGGACAACGTATATTTGAGATGTGATGATTTGGTGTCCTGTGTTATATGATTGAAATCCCAAAATCAAAGTGTTGCTATGGCAACACCATTTGATATAGTATAAAACCTTGGATAACTTTTGATGGGCTCCTTGTCTAGATGATCTGGAGTGATTGTGAATCGGCTTGCCACAGGGTGCATTGTTGTATGAAAACTCACAATTTTCATACCAAATCATCACCAATGTCTGATGCTTATTCAGACAACTTTCGAGGTGGATTGAGTTGAACTGGGAGGAGTAGTACATCAAAGTATGAGACATGGTATTTCATGATATTTCAAGGTCCCACTAGCTGGTGCTCTAATGTTTAGGGACTTTATGCATATCAATGTGTTCAGGACAGGAGGCTTATCAAACCACTGAAGTTTGGTGCAGACTGGGCAAGATTTTGCAGATTTTGAGTTACAGACATTTTTTCTTCATGGCGAAACATCAAAATTCCCGCCAGGGTCACGCTCTTTGGTGAAAACTCACAGTTTTGAAAACAATGTAAGACCAACTGCTTAAGGCTTTCCAGGCAAAATTTGAGATGGTTCTGCTCAACCACCTTGGAGCTGTACCTCAAAGTGTAAAACATGACAATTCCTGTTTCCACTACGTAGCGCTGCGACTGTCATTAAATATTGTCATATGTATGTGTTTAGGGGCGGACCATCATCCTACTGAAGAAGTTTGATCCAGATTGGATAATGTACCGTATTTTTCAGACCATAAGGCGCACCGGGTTATAAGGCGCACGATAAAACATATGTAGAGCGAAACAAAAGCGTCGAACTTTATTCATCTCATTCACAATAACTCAGAATATTGTTCAGTTGTATCAAATACAGAGAATACCCTCACATTTTAAATCATTCATCTTCCACAAATCCATCAAATACCTCATCTTCAGTGTCTGAGTTCAACACTTGGGCGACTTCGGCATCAAGCATGCCGGGTTCCCTCTCCTCATTATCAGAGTCAGTCTCATTGTTGTTACTGTTTTGTTTTGGTTGCGGTACACAGCAACCATTTAATTGTTAATAAAAGGGCAACTTTTTCTGGCAATCTGTCGCCATCTTCTTCAACGTCTTAACAGACGCTACAATATATTCTTTATTAATGAGGGTAAGAACAATTTCTTCATTTTATATATAAGCCCTTCATAAATCCTGTGCACCTGTCTATTTACTGATATAAGCAAAGAAAACATTTTTTTTTTAAAAAAAAGGAAATCCCTTTTTGACTCAACACAGGAAACCTGAAAACTCCACTGTCACCGTGTTTTGTGTACATACAGCGCTCGTACTGCATCCCGTCATATCCTGTGGTATCGCCCAGACCTCTCTTTGAACCGAGGGGGACAGCACACACACCCCAGGACCTCGATTCGTCCTTCAGCAACTTCTAGTTGCTTTTGAGACAGCCCACAGCGAGTTTTGTTGCACAAAAGTTGGCAACAGCGCCGGCCGCTGATCGCTAGATTACACACAAATATCCGGGGCAGCATAGATGAAAATGGGCCGGAACATGTAGAATAAAATTCATCATCGTTTTCTGCGGTTTACTGCGTACGGTTTTCATTTGTGGAAAGCGGCTTTGGCTGCTTTCCACACCTGCTGCGCTGCACTCGCAGCTTGTTCCTGTCTAATATCGTCAGTAGAGTCATTTTGTGAATCGATGATGGCCTATTTTACAGAATTCAGTGAGGCCTTTGAAATGATCTGCCAGACCCGAGGAAATATGGCTGCAGACCATGCAATGGTGCAGTGGTGTGGATTCCTCGGCCATCGGCGGTCAGACGGCAGCGTGCAACTATTTGAAAAGCGTAAGCTGGGTGTTACCCCCCTCCCCCCTGTTCTACGCTTTGTACGCTCTGGAAAATGTCGACATTTATTAAACGTCCCTTATCAAAATATGTAAATTTTCACCAGATTTGACATGTGTGCAAAATTTCATGAGTTTTTGAGCCCTCAAAAAAGCAATTCATTTGCCTAAATGTCCAAAGCAATTACAATAGGGCCTTCACACAGTTTGTGCTCGGGCACAAGAACAATTTACTAAAACAAATGCTCACATTTGCTAAAGATGATGTGATTTGACA
This sequence comes from Archocentrus centrarchus, assembly GCF_007364275.1. Classification (NCBI taxonomy): domain Eukaryota; kingdom Metazoa; phylum Chordata; class Actinopteri; order Cichliformes; family Cichlidae; genus Archocentrus; species Archocentrus centrarchus. The sequence goes on along the minus strand of NC_044352.1, from coordinate 36,666,122 downwards.
TAATGTGACAGTGTATAGAAAAATTAAGAACATATTTGCACTCTTGGGAGCTGGCAGAGCTGTTTCAGAGAGATTTCAGAAGAAACACACTGAGAAAACACGTAATCTTGTGCAAGATGTCAGATTCTGAATTTTTAACAGAAAGGTGGTGGAAAACCAGACAGCTTCTTTTATATCATTGCATAACAAATAAATAAGTCTCACATGCTGTCAGAATGCTGATAGGAGCACAAACCTGCTGTGTAAAGCAAACTGAAGGCAAACATTGCTACCTGGTAGACTCCGTGGAGCGTCCCCACCAACAGTGAGACCTCTTCCACCACAGCCAGGTCATGCTGCAGCTCCTCCAACTCCTGGTACAATCTTGGAGGGCCAAGGAACACTTTACCTGAAACACACAGGCAGCCATGTTTAGCTTCTAAGCTAATCTTAGAAAAGGCAAAGAAAAAATGCAGTCAAAGTGACTGAACTGTTACCAGTTTGGACACACTCTGGTTAATCCACCTGAACACAGATTAGTCTAAGGACAAGAATTTCCTGGCTTTCTCCGGTTCATCCATTCTGCTCTCTGGAGCGCAGATTCTTCTGAAACAATCATCCATTCTTTAGTATGTTCAAAGACAGCTTCAGCATCTGAACACGAAAGCTGACGGGTCTGTGACTCCTGGCTGAACTCTTTCCCTTATCAATGTAAATATTATATAGTGAACATTTCAGAGCAATTAGTTTCTGTTTATCATTTTCAGTGATAGATTATTACAAACACTATCTATTTAACAATTTCCTTTTGTTGACTAGTCCTCCCTAATTTTACTATTAGGTATGGAAATTTGACAAATAATCCCATTTATCCCTGCAAGTTGTAACATTTTATTATCTCATTACTCCACCGAGGAGGTTATGTTTTCGGTCGCCTTGGTTTGTTTGTCTGTTCGTCTGTCTGTCTGTTTGTTTGTCAGCAGGATTACTCCAAAAGTTATGAACGGATTTCGATGAAATTTTGTGGAGTGGTTGGAAATGACAAGAGGAAGAAGTGATTAAATTTTGGCGGTGATCCGGATCACGATCTGGATCCAGGAATTTTTTTAAGGATTCTTCACCGGGAAAGATGAAAGATTATTTCACAATATTTACATACACGTATTACAGCGTCAGTGACCCTATGGCCTTGGCGGAGGTTTGTGCTCTCTGAGTGCTTCTAGTTTATAATTGTTATAGTTTCCTGACAGAATGGTTCCTACCTCAGAAGGCCTGAATTTAATTTCCAGTAAGCTTTATTCCTTAGGTGTCCATACATTCATAGGTTTGAAGATAAGTTTAATGAAGCCGTGGCCTGTTAAAGGTGCCATTAGAGTTAGCCTGCAGACCAGAGCTTCTGATCCAAATGAATAGTCTAATCTGGTGTAAACCAGGTGAAGACTTGAGGCATCAGGGTTATGGAGCACCATGCATCTCTCAAATGAAACACATAGAAACAAGTGCTTGTATGAATGGGGTGAATAAAGACATGTTGTATAAAGCGCTCTATAAGAACCATCTATTTAAACAGGGTCAAACTGAACATTTCTGCTAAAACATCAGCTGTGAGCACCGATGTAGCCGAGCTCCCTGCCGCTCTGGATCGTTCCATCTTTGCCCCGGCAGCTGCACTCGCCTCTGTGTCCCTGTTTTATATTACATCAGCTCCATTCATCTCCACAAGTTTTGTAATATTAGTTATCATGATGTTATCAATCTTCACAGTTAACTTTTCTACAGCCTGGACCAGGGATTTGGAATATCCTTCGGCTCTTGAGGGTTTTTTACCTTCGCGGGTGGGGTCATTAATTTTGTTACAGGAGATTTTTCCTCTTACTGTTTAGTCGTGGTCACTCATGTTTGCTTGGTTGCAGACTAGCCACGGATTAAAGTAACTGACCACCTCTGTGGTGTTATGATCCATGATTGTGCACCATGTTGTTCCACTCCTCTACACCCGACAGACACACAGTTCTGAGTGTTCGTGTGAGAATCCTGTACTAAAATCCATACTGTATCATTACTATAAGCACCAAGCTTTTTGTAAATAGAAAATTGTGAATATTTATACAGTGCATACACTGAGCAGTGTGGCAGTGAGAAGCCCTGTGAGTTGTTAGGAGCGTAGAACTGTCTTTTGTTTACCTGTTTACCTGTCACATCTGAAGCCAATAAACTGCTGCTCGGTGTCTTCGGTGGTTTCGGTGTTGTTGAACTTTTCTTGGGACTGGTTGGAGGGGGAGTCACACCTTCTGTTGTGTGCAGATTAACCCTCGGCCGGGGACACAGCAGTGGCCATAAACAGATGTCTCTTTCCCAGCTGCACGAGTGCAGGCAGACAGGTGAACAGCTGGTCGCACATCTGATCCGTGTTTGAGGCTCGCTGCCCACCTCACCGGGGCAGTACTGTACTTCACAGACCACAGCTGCGTGTTTCTGATTGCCTTCATTTACATTTGACAGTTTCTGGACTTTGAGGAGATCCATTAATGTTTGTTTTCCTTTCTGTCTGAGGGTTTGTTTCCCAACAAGTTCAAACAGATTGTTTTTACACCAAAAAAAATAAGATACGGTGTGGAGGTGTTTTTTCTTTTAATAGCTACTTTATTTCTTTGAAACTGACGAAAGAATTCAGTTTTCCACTTTGTTCTTCTGTCACACGTGAAGCTTTTGACTGGTCAGAATTAAGATTTTAGTTTATTATGTATGTCTATGATATTTATGTAGACTCCAGTTGTTCAGTGTTGCAGTACATTTATCAGGTTGAACTGCTGTCAACAAATCTGCCAAATTCTGGGAACAAATGATACGTTTTGTGATGGGCTGCTGGTAACAAAGTGCCTAAAGGTAAAACTGAAAATGTGTCACGGTCCTGGGCTGTGTGCCCAGCGTTTTATGTTTAGTTCTGTTTTCACTGAGTTTTGTTATGTCCTATTTTGTTTTGGTTTTGATTATTCATCTTATTTTCCTGTCTTGTTATTAATTATGTTTACATTTTGATTTCCTAGTTCCTGTCTCTCCTGCGTCTCTGTCCTGTGTCTGTGTGTTTCCTGTTTTACTTTGATAGACCTTCGTTCATTGGTGCTTTGTGTTTAGTTTTGCTTCCCCTTGTCTCGTTTGGTTATTACGTTCAGCTTTGCCCCTCACCTGTTACCTGTTCCCTGATTACCTTGTGTGTGTATTTAAGTCCTCAGTCTGTGTCTGTTCCTTGTTGTGTTGTCAGCTGTGATCCCTCTGCTGTGTGTCACCTTGCCTGTTGGTTTTCTTGTATTTAGTTCTGGCACCCGTCCTGCCCAGTATAGCACTTTTCATTTGTCCTTTCACAATAAACAACCTTTCAGTTAAGTCTGCCTGAGTCCTGCATTTTGGGGTCTGCCTGTCAGGATGCTGTGTTGTTGTTGCTGTGGTGCTCTCTCTCCTTTTTCTCCAGGAGGCAAGCGTTATGGAGTTCCTCCGCCCCTCAGGGCAGGACTGGTTGCCAGAGCTGGTGCACCTGTTTCCTGTTTTGTGGCAATTTACCCAGTCTTTAAGGCCCAGCCTGATCCCCTAGTCTCCGCCAGAGTGTGTGTAATTGTGCGGTATGACTTCCAGCCCTTTTGTTACCGAGAGAATCGTTTGCCCTGTGCTCATGTCTTTGGTTTTATCCAAGAGCTACACTACAAGGTCCAACTCTCTTCTCATTTACCAGTGTTTTTGGATCTGCCTGCTCACCATGCTTCCTGGAGATACCTCGCTACTTCCCTTTACCTGCCTGCCCTCCTGGAAGACATCAAAGCTTCCACAGCAACCACATAACTCCTCCCACAGATTACACAACCCCTGCTTGAGATCCCTTGTGCCATTCTGGAACGTCTCTTTAACCACTTTTTCTGTAAAGCAAACAACTCTCCTGTTCCTCTGCCTAGAGAGATGCAGCCACGCCACCTGCATTTTCCTCCTGTGCCCCTTACAAGTGAACTAGTGCTCTACAAGAATGCCCTTCTGGATATCACTCCTGGCATTGTGCATCAATTACTTTGTGTTGTAAATAAAGTGTTTGCTATCAGCTCCTGCCGTCTTGTCTGGGTTTGGGTCCACCTTGTAGCCTCGGCCGTAGGCCGTGACACTAACCCTCCCCTGCCACACAGCACATGACACAGTGGGTTCTGTTCTGTGTAGAAACAACACAGGTTCATCCTTTGAGTTAGGAGCCTTTTTATGCTCAAGTGATTCAAAGATCAGTGTTAAGTGGCCTAACAAACAAAAAGCATCCTCTGGTCTGGTATTTGGACAGGACTGAAAATGATTGAAAAAGCAGCCAATGTCCAAAAAAAAAAAAAAAAACCCTTCAGAAAGCCTGAAGAAGTCCTTCTCAAGAACACTTCAAAACAACAAAACCACAAGAAAGTCTGACTCCTGGATCAAGACTTTTGCACAGTATTGTACAAGAAAGAGTGCAGAATTGCCTTTACTACACTGCACATCACTGAGTGTGAGACAGTACCAGTGGTGCTGCAGCTGCGGCGTCTGTCTGTGATGACACCGTCTGTGCTCTGCAGACTATCCTGTCCCACCTCCACCACCTGAGTCTGCAGCAGAGGGGCGCTCCACTTCACTGTGTACTTAGGACCAACAGGAACCAGGCTGTTGATGTCAGGGGGACCCCTGGTGGACAAACATGTTATAAACATTTGCAGCATGGCAGTGTTAACACACAGCGGTCCCAGCAGGGACCTGAGCTATGGCAGAAGGGCAGCCTCATCTTCCTCTAACATCTGCTCACACAAAGGTGGTTATCAATAACTCACACCCAGGATGCACACTGTATGACCGATTTATAAAAGTTCGCAAGTCTGCTGGGACCACAACAGTATATCTTACAAATGACGGCTCACTTCCACTCCTGTGGTGTGTGAAGTGTAACACACACTGCTGTGTGAGAGGACGCAATGAAAAAATATAAAAACAAAACTTAAACCAACAAGTAGGCAAATTGAATTTAAGGTCAGCTAGTAAAAGGCAATAAGATACTTCAAATACAATAAAATGTTCAAATGTATGAACAACTCTAGAGAAAAGCTTCACACAGGTGGTTGCAGTTATCACAGGTGCTCTGAAAGACTTCCTGTATCTGTCTCTGAGGCAACGCAGCTCCATCAAGGGGACCACTGACCTGCTGCATAATGAAGCACAACATAGAAATAGTGGTATGCATACAGATATGCACATGAGTTAATGTTCCAATTTCCCCAAAATAAAATAATAATAATAATGAGTTAAAATTGGCAGAAAAATAAGTGTTTCTCCAAATAATGATAAAAATCCCAGGATTTGATCTGTGTTTGCTAACATGGGTTTCAGCCGTTCAGTTCAGCTCCATTTTATTCATACAGAGTCACCAACAACCTGCAGCATGACTGGTTCAGAATACTCAGCAACACCTGATATTAGGAGAATAAGAGCAACAGGTGTGTGCTCCATTTTAGAGGTCAGGTACTTACTTCAGGTTCACATTGGCACAAATGAGGGTGTCATTGAGCAGGAAGACCTTCCGCTCCTTTGACTTGAGAACTTGACCTTTATCCCCATAAACTGTCTCAGTAAGAAGCTCACAATGAATCAGCTGCCTCTGTTCTGAGTTCAGCAACTGGAAACACAGCAGGTCACTGGTTATAAAATATCAAGAAATGTCTTCACTTTCAGAGCTGCTGCAAACCAGCTAAAATTCACACATCACAAGCTACGAGTCGACAAACCAGAGTTTCATATCTAACAACAAAATTATGGTGCTGTAGATATCACATTCTTCAATAAACATAATTTTCAGGTGGCACTGTACAATTACATATATAGAAAAAGGAGGACATGGAGAAAAGTGAGCAAATAAGTCGAACTTCCTGCTAACTTCTGGAGGTTTGTTACAGGTAACCAATCCCAGCTGTCAGTTTTACTTTGGCAGGAGGTAGTTCTCACAGTGGCTGGTTATTAGGAATACATGCAGACGCCATGATCCAAAAACACTGCAAAACAGTAACATGAAGAGCTTATGCATGAGTGAATGCATTGCTGTCACCTTGTTGAGACTGCGTTGCCCAATGCTGTGAGCCAAGTGCTGGATCTCAGCCTCCTGATCGGCCACACGTTTCTGCTCGTTGAGTCTCTCGGCCAGCGTCTCGAGCTCAGTGAGAGCCAGCTGCAGGGGCAGCCGGTCACTGTGGGACCTCGAAGTGTTCTTCAACATGTCCTGATGCAGCACAACAAAAGGACAGTTAAAGGGTGGCTGTGGCTACAGCAGGTCATCTACTAACCAGAAGGTTGGTGGTTCTATCCCTGGCTGCTCCCGATGCATTCATCAGTGTGAATGTCAGAAAGCACTCAGATGTAGAAAAGCATGTGTGAAAAAAGTGCTCTATAAGAACCATTTACTCTTAGCAGAGAACTTGGTAATGTGCAGTGTAAAAGAGACACATTCCTTACACAGTGGGATGCAAAAGTTAAAGACAAAAAATACTGAACACAACAGGGTTTTACAGCCTTCCATCTAAGCTGCTGAGTCCGTGGGTTAAAGTACAAATATTTACTCATTTAAAGTCTGCGGATCATTTTGATTCCTTATTTTCATTTTGGATTAGAGTGACTGACAGTGCAAAAATAATCTCTATTCACCTTATGCTGAGTTTGTTCCAGCCCCTCAGTTCATCCTCTCTCTGAACCCTTTTACCTCTTCCTCCTGCTTTAACCAACCCCCCCCCGAAGCCCCTCATAAACAGAAGTGTCAACAGCAGGGGGGTGGGGCTGCTGTCAGAGCTACACTGAAATGACCACATTAGGATTATCCCCTCACTGAGATCATACAGAACCAACAGTCTGAGACACAGACAGAGAAGTCTGGAGAAGATTACCTGTGCACATGCTAACGTGCACCATTGTAACCAGATATATGCAAAAAAAAAACCAAAACCCACAGAAAAAACAAACCAAACTGGATCCACTTTAAACTTTAAACTCAAACCTCACTGATAAATGGGTTCGTCAGGTTTATCAGCTTATCACACTTAGAATATGCCACTGACAGTTTAAACCAGGGATCCTCAAATCCAGGCCTCGAGGTCCGGCGTCCTGCAGGTTTTAGATGTGTCCCTGATCCAACACACCTGATTCAAATGGCTGAATGACCTCCTCCGTATGCAGTCAAGCTCTCCAGAGTACTGCTAATGACTTCTATATTTGACTCAGGTGTGTTGAAGCAGAGACACATCTAAAACCTGCAGGACACCGGCCCTCGAGGCCTGGACTTGAGGATCCCTGGTTTAAACCATGCATGCAGAAATCTGCATTCTATCTGAAAGCCACCAGATGGCACTAATCACCAGGTCTTAGTCCCAGAGTGTGCCATCATACCTGTTTTTCAGTCATTTTTCTTTTTAATGGAACCCTGACACAATGTGTATTCATGTTAGCTAAGTTAGCTAATACATGTATTAGCCTCCAATCTCATTGTCCATTCTGTATAATGACAATAAAGGCATTCTATTCTATTCTATCCTATTCTACTCTTTTTTCATAGGCAGCTGTTACACAAATAAAAATGCTGATAAAGAACTAAAAACATAAAAGAAGAACAAGGCAAGTGTTACTAATACTTAATACAATGTTGCCTATTCAGCTGTTATTCACTGATATTCACTAACAGCAGCAGGCGAATTCTTTAACCCAAATGACATCACTGATTAAGGATGATGTAGCAGCAGGATGCAGCCTCGCTCAGTCTCTGTTCAACTTGTGTAGAAAGTGCAGACTTGATTATTATGATCAATAATTTACACCATGCTTTTTCCTGTTTATTGTGATGCTCGTTTGGTGCAGGAAGAAATGGGAAAAACGGGATTCTCTGTCAGGGTCCTGGCCCAGTGTTTTGTGTTTCTTTTGTATAGCTCTGTTTTGTTTTTCTTGGGTTGTGCCTTTTAGTGTTTCAGTTTGTTGTTTAGATGTTCTGTTTAGTTTCCCTTCCTGTTATTTCTCTGTGAATGTCTGATCCCCTTTGTCAACTTTCCTGTGTTAGGTCTGCGTGTGTTTTGTTCACTTCCTGTTTTTATTTTGGTAGTCTTGTGCTCCTTGTGTTGTGTTTTACTTCCTGTTATTAGTCTCATTCATTTCACCTGTTGTTCCCAGTTGTGTCCACTCACCCCTCGTTTCCTCTGTGTGTTTAAGTCTCAGTGTTGTTTAGTTCTGTGTTCGAGTCCTCGTCATTTTTATGTCGACATTCCTGCTGTGTCTTTAGTGTTTTGGGGTTTTCTAGTTTTGGATTTCAGGTTTCGGGTTTTCTTTGTGTAGCTGCCTTCTGTTCAGCCTATTTCAGTTAAAACGTTGTTAATAAAATCTCAAGTATCAATCGTGCTCTCGCCCCTGTCCTGCTCTGAGGTCCTCCCGGCCTAGTTAGCCGCAGCAGCCGTGACATTCTTACTAGCAGGAACAAACAAACAAAACCACACATATAGAAAACATGACGCCCTTTCCTATTGGTGGAAAAATCACCACATCAACCAATCCAAAATTATGGATGCTGATCAACAGGTGAAAGTTGTGAGAGTGACGGGGTGAAACACTGACCGCGATGTTGATGGTGAGTTTTGAAAAGTGAGAGATTTTAGCATGTTTGGAGTGTGTAGCCAGCGGGTTGTGTGCTCATGGACAAAAAGCCACCAAAGGCAGACTCAAAGGTAAACGCCGTCTCCAGGTGTACAGCAGCAGGAGGGACACACCTGGAAGTGTCAACCCTGCGATGGCGCCCTCTGTCTGTGGGGACAGGAACTGTTTTCGGAGCGGCAGCTGTGACACCTGAGGCCCTGCCTGCATTTTAATGTAAAATAGCTGTAAATAAATTTGTTGTTGCTAAATCTGTACAGAAGTTTTTTCACAGTAAAAATCTAACTTTTTTCTACTCTGATTTTATTTTTTTGTGTATGATTTTGTCCAGTGTGTTAATACAGCATGTCAAAATGAAAAATAACTGCTCAGTCACACGTGTGAGGTTGTGCTGAAAGGTGAAATATAAAAGTAGTCAAATATGGGTAATTATACCCCAGAGGGTTAGTTGGTCCATGTGATGCAGGTTGTGTACTGAGTGTCGTGTTTAAATGTTGATGCAGTTCTTTTTGCTTTCCTGGCTGCTGTTTGAAGAACCAGCTCGCTGGTACAGTAACGTGTGCTGCACAGTTCACTGTACCAGATAGTGGGGGGGAGCTGCCTTTCACTTCCTCTCATCACAAAGTTTCAGTGCAACTTTGAAGGCCTAAATTATTCCAGTGGAGACGGTAAGTTTCAGTATCAGTTGACATGTGCACTTGACCACACACCATTCTATTTGACATGCAGGTCATCTGTTTAAACTCTATTTCAGCGACTGGTTGCTCGTCCTGCTGTGCGAGATGAAAACTGAAAACTTCAGCATGCACTCGATGAGCATGACCAGTGCAGATGATAAGACAGCAGAGAAACGTGCTCACAGGGATCAGAGACCTGCAATCACTCACCTGCAGCAGCAGAATGAACTGTGGGAAGCGTTGGATAGGTTTGACCATCAGGCCATACAGGGTGACTCTGTCTGGGCTCGATGCCTGCTTCCTCTAAACGTCAAAAGAAAACTGATTTAGTTTCACTGAGCTCTTAAAATAAGAAGTGCTTTAAAGCAGAGGTTTGCATGGATTCACTCACAGGATTCAAGAACACACACACACACACACACACACACACTTCATTGAACACCGGCAGCCCACCAGCAGCAGCGCTGTTTTTTACTGTGAAAGTCACATTTTAAGCATTCATACACTTTATTGATCTCCTCACTGTCACAGAATCACCAGTTCACCTTTGGACTGTGGGAGGAAGCAGGAGGAAACCAACACAGGGAGAACCTTTAAACCTTCAAACGACCATCTGAGGTGGCAGCGCTAACCACTCCACCACGCTCTTTCCTTTCTCACAAATCCGAGTAATAATCCATCAAAACTGTTTATCACTTTATTTTCTCTTAAACTGCATTAAAAAAAAAGTAACACCTGTTTACCATTTGGTGCATGAACGGTCACATAAATGCTGAAGTTTCTTATGTAGTTCAGCCATTCTTCCAGCAGCTCATATTTTTAAATATTTGTACATTTATGATTGTCAGTGAGACTGTGATACAGGAAATACAAGCATGTAGAACAGCTATGGGGTCAGTAACAGAAGCGTGTGGACACCTTGAGAAAGTCCAGGAAAGCAGGTTTGGAGGTGCAGGCCTTCTTGATGAGAGCCATGGCGCTGGTGAAGTTGTTGATGTAGTCACTGTACACGTTCAGAACCATGGACTTTGAAAACTGTGAAGGAAACAGTGTGACATCAGGATTCAGCTGCTCATACAATATCTGCATTATAGCATTCAGAGGGGTGCGACTATGAAGCCAGATTAATGCGTTAGCAAGCATCGTGGATAATCCACCCACAACAAAATGACTGAGCTCTGCTGCCATAAGGACACATACTCTATATCTGTGTCCTTATATTAGCTCAATGTCATCAGGAAACAGTGCTGCCGTGAAGGGATGTGGCCTGCATGAGACCAACTGGAATGCTGCACAAAGCATCATACTGCCTCTTGCTTACTTCCTATAACATCTGTTCAATTTCTTCCTCAGGTCCATCCATCTAAGTAAGGAAAATGAGATTCAGCACGTGCTTGCTGCAGGCTTCACAGCCCCATATGCAGCAAGCTGCTTTCTATCATAGCCACATGCACCAGCCTTCCCTGCCCATGCACATCAGTGAGACTTGAGTACTCTTGACCCATCCCATTATACCCATTATAAGCGCTTTGAGTGCTCATACTGAGTAGAAAAGCGCTATATAAGAACTAGTCCATTTACCATTTACCATCAATGATCCTTATTGAGATCACTTTAATAGGTGCTAACACTGCAGACTGACCTCACAACACGGCCCTCATCAAAGACCGTCTGATCCTAACATTTGCTCATTTTTCCTGCTTCTAACACATTAAATTCTTGCCTCATGATACGTGCCATGAATACCCATTCAAACAAACAGTGTTATTCAATGCAACTTTTTAAAAGTTCAGTGGGGTGAAGCAAAGGGCCATCACAATAAAGGGAAACTCCACAGATTTGAAGAGTCATGATAAATTAAAGAGAGCGCTAGCCTGCAAAAGGAGCTGTAGGGATGTATGCCTAAGACTCTTTAACAGGCAGGTTTGTGTGGAATTTGAAAGACTTCAGAGAGATTTGTGCAGTGTGGTGCTGGACGCTTCACTCAGAGGGGAAGGAGGACAGAAAATTAAAAGAGGAAATAAGGAAGGAAATGTTGACTGACCGAAGCCACGAACAAGTCGCCGATCTTCTCACTTTGATCCCACTCGGCCACACGGGATGCGAGGGCGATCTGGAACATGGAGTGGCACTGATGGATCTCCTGCAGGCGGTAAAAGATCTGACGCACCTTCTTTGGGTTTAAAATCAAGCTCTGTGGCTCCAGCAAAGGCTTCTGGTACTCCTGAAGGACACAGATCAGTCTGGTATACTGGTACGCTTCTGTCAGGTTCCACTGAGCTTACCCCAAAACAGTGCAAACTGTATACGCTGCACTTTGATATCCTTAATGAATTTATCAGCTAAATAATGACTCATAATCTAATGTTAGAAATTGTAGTGTTATTTTTCTGATGGCTTAAGATATTTTCCATACAACAACAGAGGAATTAAAGCTTTACAGTGAGTTTCCCAAAAGGGTTCAGAAGAGCAGTGAGAACTATTCATCAGCCTTCACATTTATATGTAAGATGTAGAACAGAACGCTGGCTGGACAGGAACCATAGGTCTGAGTTCCTCAGTTCCAGGGTTTCCACACCTGAGGAGAAACATGACGTACCTGAAGGATTCTTTTAAGAGAGTCCAAGTAGCTGCTCTCACTCTGCACAATGGATCTGAGGATGAGGCGTCTGACAACCTGAATGAAGCAGTGGCAAACGTCACAACCTACAATGCAACCTGATATTAACTAGAAAAATGTTATCATACTGTTACAAACTCGGACAGCACATTATCATCATGACAGCCTAACAAAATGAAGAATGCAGTTTCAACACTGTTTTAGGGCAGCTGGTTTTGGCAAAGCTAACACTCACACAGGGAGAGGGTAACCTGGGTCCCAGCTTCAGTTTACAAAAACTGAAGTTTTCAACCATCAGAGTGATTCAGGTTTGTAAATGTCATCAAGCTGAGTGCACAGACGTGGACAGAGATTTCTACAATTATGAGTGAACCTCAGCCACACAGACCAGCTGATCTTTATTTGGAGTATCTCATGTTTAATGATTGCTTTATCCTTTTCACGGTCACACGGGTGGGGGGTCATTCACACCTACGGGCAGTTTAGAATCACCAAATAACCTAAGTGCACGTCTTTGGACTGTGGGGGAAGCCAAGGTGGAATCAAACCCAGGACCTTCTTGCTGTGAGGCAACAGTGCTAACCACTGCACCACCGTCTGTTTTAAAACAGCAGATAGAGTAGTTGTCTACTGATAGGAAGGTTGGTAGCGTGATCCCCGGCTGTCTCATTACACTTGGGCAAGCTACTGAACCTCAAATTGCCCCGATGAATCCATCAGTAACTGTTCCTGTGTGTGAGACAAAGTGCTTAAAGGCATAGAATAAATTACTGTATGAATGTGTGTGAGTGGCTGAATGTGACCAGCAGTTAGTCATTACCAGCCCACTTACCAGTGCCCATAAGGTTGGGCTCACAGTTGGAAGGTTTCCAGAGTAGTCAGCTCCTCTCACTGCCAAAACAACACAATAATCCTGGAAGGTAATTCATAAAGTGCTTTGATTCTTCCTGATGCTGAAAGACTTCTTCCAGAGCTGTGCAGGCTCTGTTAGATGATTTCTAAAGTCTAATCTGGCCTTCTTGTTCTTGAGTGTAACCTGTGGTTTGCACCTTTGTAAACTGTTCTTGATTGTAGGCTTTGACAATGGTACACCTACCCATGTGAAAGCCTTCCTCCAGATCATGAACTCCAGATCATTTATTTACAGACCTAACAGCACGTAGCCCTTTAACGCCGGGCAATCACCGCTGAAGCGCCCGTTACTTGCCCTCGATAGCGGCGAACAGCTGATTGAGACGTGACGTATCAGCGTGGAGTCGGCTGATGAAAGAAACATTGATCAGCTGGCTTATTACCGTAACTCCGCAACCGTTTGTCCTATCGAAAAAATGCAAACGGTTCCTGAAAGCCCAGAAATTGCACGTCACAGCCATATAGGGGTATTACGACATTCGTTGCCGTAAGTTCACGAACAGCAGCACTTTTGAAGTATATTGTGCCACGGCCGATGCATTCGGAGTTAAAGGGTTAAAATCTGGTGCTACCAGTTCACCTTGCAATGTGGCCTCTCAAGATGTGCAAGATTGCCACTTCTACAGTGCTGAAGATGGACTCCAAAGCCAACAGTTACATCAGGAAATAGCTGGGCCTACCCCGGAGTCTTTGCAGTGTTGGCCTGTTTGGGAGAAATGCACTGCAGCTGCCATTGCAAGTCAATCCTCCTGGGCTGCAGACAGGAGAAGGCGAGGCTCGTCTTCAAGCTGAGGGACTTGTTGGATCCATCTGTGCAGAACACCAAGGCACCAATTTGAACAGGTCGTAAGTGGAGGGCAGAGCTTGCAGTGGACCAGGCCATCACCAGGCTGAAGCATCAAGAGATTGTTGGCAAAACTCAGTCTGGGAGAACTGGTTTGGGGTGGGGGACTGCTCCAAAGTTGTGGTTCAAGGCGACAAGAGAGGAAGGAGCTAGTGATCTCCAAAGTGGTAAGGACCGAGGAGGAGCAATATATGATCAAAGCCCTCAGCCAACGACAGCAAGGAGACTGGACAACCTGGGAAGGAGTAATTAGCAGAACCATAGGTTGGGCTGGCATGTGGAAGATTCCCCAAGCCAGACTGAGCTTGCTCATAAGGTCCACCTATGACACTCTGCCAAGTTTTTTTTTTGTTTTTTCTTCCTGCTCTCGGTGGAGACGGATGCATTTTTCTCTTCTCCCCAGCCTTCCCTATCTACCCCTGCTTTTTGCTGCTTCGCTGCTTAGAGCATCTCTTCACACATCCCCGAACTGGAAATTAAATTATGGATCTGGTCAGCTGGTCTCTCAACACTACTGATGATCAAATTCTCATAACAAGGAGATTGGGAGAAGGGGAACCCTCTTTCCTCTGGCCTGGCTACACACCCGGCTGGCTATGTTATGGTTTCCCGTGGGGATGGAAGATAACGTTCCTGGCTGCACTGCGTGGGTGTGGCATTTATATTGATCCCAGGATTTTTCCTGAATTGGACCTGGGGATACCTGGTTTCTGGGCAGCTGTTCAGGCCCTAGTAAGACTGCAGAAACAGTACGAACTCAATCAGACTCAGTAGAGCTGAATCGAAATGGATTACATCTGGAGGAGTGTTGGAGTCTCTGTTCTGTGTGGCGGAGTAGAACCAAATTCGGATGATTGGATTTCTGAGAGGTCACCAGAAAACTGTAATTCTGTCAGCAAATAGTTATGACGGCCTGAACCAAAACAGTTGCAGTATTTGGAGTTTGGCTCCCAGACGGCCTTGGATGCTGTCTGTCTAAATCGTCTCCTGGAGATGTTTTGTAAACAGATGCTCTTCACCCCCGCCCTGTGACCTGTATGAACTGGTATCCTGGCAACCAAGGCTCACTGTACCATCTTATCATGAACATTATCATGAACTGCTGGTCTGGAAGCTGTGTGACCATCACAGCATCCTGCTCGTCTCCGCTGGCAGCCCCTCCCCTACCCACCCTAGTGCTCTCCAGGCTTTAAATGTGCTGCTGCTTTGCTGAGGTGTTTTTTGGAACCTCGTAAGGTGTTCATAATGAACACAGTACCAGATGATTTTTTTGAACCTACCTATCCCAGTGTATCTCTTTCTGTTTTCCTGCTAAAGGTAGTGCCGGTAAAACGGCTGCATGACCTCAGACACCTGTCCCCCCCTGTTTGTGTTTGTCTCTGTGTTTGTATTTCTTGGATGTGGTATGGCTCAGAGGAGAGATGCTAACTCTGCAATGCCCCAAATCCAAGCCTGCAGCACATCTTTTCAAGCTGCAAAACAGCACTGGCCCAGGGGCGATACAGGTGGCGTCATGATTGAGTCTTGAGGAAGCTGGCAGAGATCCTGCAGGAACACAGGCTGGAATAAACCAGGGAGAACCCATCACCAACACCTGATCCATTTCATCAGAGAAGGATTAGGGGCCCACAACATCACGCAATCAGAGAAATCAGCCATGACAGGCAGCTGTGAGTGGAACCTGAGAGTGGATCTCGACCAACAGCCCAGGTTCCCAACTGAAATCAAGACAACCAACCTGCAACCGGACATGATTCTCTGGTCTGCCATGGACCGGGCAGGGACCGTGGCGGAGCTTACTGTTCCATGGAAAGGAGGAATGGATGCAGCCTTTGAGAGGAAAAAAGACCTTATAAACGAGCGCAGAGAAAAAGGGTGGTCAGTTGTCTGCTACCCAGTTGAAGTCGACTGCCGGGGATTTGTGGGAGCATCCACCCAGCACTTCCTGAAGAGTATGGGTGTCACTGGCCCCAAATGCAGAAAGGCTTTGAAAGATCTGGCTGAGGAAGCAGAACAAGGAAGTTTCTGGCTTTGGCTAAGAAGGAAAGACCAGGTGTGGGGATAGCAAGGGTCCTAGGGTCAGCTGCAGGGGGTGGCAGCGAGACGTCCCTGCCATTGCTCCACCACCGTAAGATGTTCCGGGATTAATGGAGCGAAATCCTGGCTGATGACCCTGCAGCTACCTGCACTGGCACCGCCGGAGGTGTGGCAAGCAACAATGCTCTGCAGGCATTCCCCTGCCTGTGCTACCACCGACAAAAGTCGGTGTTCACATGAAGGAGAGAAAGCAACAGTGATGCTGCTGGGGGGGTGATGTTATAGTGCATGTTCCTCCAACTAATAAAGTGACCAATATATCACAAATTGATTATGCAACATCAGCACACTGCAACAAAAAAAGTTTATTAGTGCAACCCTGCTTGTGGCTCCCGCTGCTGGCAGAAACAGAGCACCCTCTGACACACACACCCACCCACCTGCTGACTGCTGAGCCCCTCTGGCATGGGGCAGAGCTGTGGTGGAGGGTGCTTCAACTCGCACACAGACACATCCATGTAACCTGCATCATCCTTTCCATCACCTGCAAAATCAAACACAGGCAGAAAACTGACTTTACTGGCTTATTAATCAACTACTGGCTCTTTTCCATCACCATAACAGAATATAACATTAATATAAAAAGCATTTTATCATTAATAAAATCTTAACATCTCACTCCAGGCAGATGCCTTCTGCTCAGCAGTAACCTACTCATTACAAATATTGACCACATGTTGTGGTGACAGGCTTCACCTGCTGCTGTTACCCTGCGTTTGGCATTTTTGGTGTTGGATCCAAACGTGTCTGTGACTGAGGGCATGCATGCACAGTTACAAGGCAGCCTCACTGTAAACTGCAGCCTGATGGAGCCATTATTTACAGACTGATCAGGCTGAGGCTGAGCCACAGATCACAGCCACTTCTTTTTTAATATCTGTTGTTCGGCCGGCCTGATGGGTTTGCCATTGTTGGTTGGAGTTGTCCTACAGATCTGCACCATCTGTACCGTGTGCACAGGAAGCAACTGATCATTCCCACATTAGGGGAACGTCTCATTAACCCCGGCTCAGCTCCTGTACCTGTCGAGTCTTTTCTCTGCAGGAAGGACACTTTGCGAATCATGGCTAACTTTGTTCTCTTGGTACCGCTCCTCGCCGCTTTCACCAACTGCTGCACCTGGAAAACAAGAACAACTGCGTAAGCGTGGTTACTGCAAATTCAGATCTGAAAAACATGAACCCATTCACAGGACTGGGCGAAATGGAAAAGCATCTGAACACAGTCATTGTTTTCATATCAGTTGATATTGATATACATCATGATAATGATCAAATCTGTCTCAGATGAGAAAACATAAGATTCATTTTGGTTTAATTACTTTCAGTCAGCAGTTGAACCTGATAAATGTGCTGCAACACTCAGGGGCGGTTCTAGGGGCGGGGCCACAGGGGCATTGGCCCCATCTGAAATCTGATTGGCCCCCTGAAGTGCCCCTGTCTTGTCACTCTTCTGTCCTTTGTCCGAGAGTGAGGATCAAATTATAGGTGGATGCAATTCCATCCCGAAACACCAGTAGCGCTAATGAGCCAAATAGGAATGTCCAGCATCAATAAAGCTTACAGAAGAAAAAAGATTTTAACGATCTCGCGAAGAAAGTTTTTAACCGACAACTGATGCCAGTCTACATTTTGAGGAGTTTGTTGGTAATGCTAAGTCATAAATCCCTTTTACTCACAGTTGTCCCAGTATAAATCTGATAAACATTAAATTAAGAAGCAAAGCTAGTTAAGAGTAATGTTAACTGAGGCCCTACTTGTGTTTGGACATTAATGTTTGCATTTCACTAAATCATGTACTTCTTTGTAATTTGCATTTGTGTGCTAACATTAACTATAATGTTTGGCGGTGATAGAGAAGAAAATGAAAAGAAAGGGTCAGTCTCAGGAGGGAATTCAGCAGTTTTTGAGCAGAGTGAGTCTGCCAGCTGAACATGAGCAGGGTGAGAGGAGGGAGAGAGCAGCAGGACACAATAGACCAGAGGCTGGTCAAGAGCAGGACACCTCCAGCCCCTTTTCATCAGGTCAGAAATCATTTAGGGAGAGCAACAACAGTTAATGCTGTAATGTATGAAATGTCTGATATTGTTATTTAGTGAAATGCCACATAAGTTATGGTGATAAGATTTACCATAACTTTAATGTAATGGCTTTTATTTTTATTGGTCTGTACATCACCACATCTACCACAAATACTTGGCCCCTCTATGAATACTGTGGCCCCTTGATGGCCCCTTACTCAGAGAAATCCTAGATCCGCCACTGGCAACACTGGATTTTAAACAAATATCACAGACATACATATTAAACTAAAATCTTAATTAATGAACCACGAAGGATGGAATTTATCTGAGAGAAGCACAGACACATTTACAATAACTGACTGTAACATGATGTTATAGATTAACTGCTTTAATGGGACTGCAGGACGAAGCTGGATGTACAGCATCATTTATATTTGTTCATAATCCAATGACACATAATCCAACAGATTAGCTTCTGACTGCAGTAAAGCTGTTATGAATAAAACATCACTCTCAAAGCAGCAAATAACTTTCTGTTTTCACATGTGGGAGAAAAGTCACGTATAAATATCATTTTACAAAAGGAAAGGATCTGTTTGTGGAAATTTGATAAAAGTCACATTTGAATAAAAAATCAGATCTTTGTAATTCTTTCAGTATAGATGTGGGTTTATGAA
Organism: Archocentrus centrarchus; assembly: GCF_007364275.1. Taxonomy (NCBI): domain Eukaryota; kingdom Metazoa; phylum Chordata; class Actinopteri; order Cichliformes; family Cichlidae; genus Archocentrus; species Archocentrus centrarchus. The sequence continues at coordinate 36,647,629 of NC_044352.1, read as the reverse complement.
CCCACACGGAGTCGGGCTGTGACAAACATGAGCCGAGCCACCTCTGATTCACCCTCATCATCATCAGAGACGTGCAGAGACTGAGACGGGTACGTTAATGTAGACAGAGCTCTCAGGACCACTCGACCAAAATCTCTGTGGTTATGTCGACAGCACGGTGTCTCCTCTGGTTATGGATTTGGATTTGATTCCATATTCTTTTTCAGGAATAGTTATGCTTTCAATTCAGGGTCATGTTGGATACTTAACTGAGGGGTCAAAATGAACAGCTTTGGGGAAATGACATCCATCATGGATCCTTCTTTCTGATCGATTTTTGTTTCGATCAGCTCTCCGTAATCAAGCATATGAAGAATCAGTCTAATGTGATTATGAATATTCCTCCCTTTCATAAATGCTGACTGACATTCATCCACTTTATGTCTTAAACATTCAATGAACTATTTGCATAAACAGTGTGCTGGCTGCAGAGGGTCACTGTGCTGCAGTTAAAGTTGTTGTGTGCTGGTTTTTGGATCAGAGTGATGAGACTTTGTTTCATTGTTGAGATCCTAAAAGGATCGCCTTCATATTCAAGTTTTATATCGCTATGGAAGAAAGTTTTTACACCATAACTATTTATATATACATTTATTTGCTCAGCTCTCGATAAATTTGTCAGAATGTTTTATTAGTATTTGTTAGTTTGTTACCAGCTCTTCAATGAAGCTGATGTGATCAATGGTCAGAATAAAAATCAAAGAAGGATGATTGTAGGCAGGATAAATAAGAGCAGAATAAACTACCTTAGCGTCACAGCTCTGCCTGATGTGAGGTGCACCGACACACACCGCCAGCTCTCTCCTGGTCGCAGCACAGCACTGCTTCAGCCCCAGCACATCTGCAGGCAGCTGCAGCCCGGCAGCGAGAGCAGAACAGCAGTGTAACAGGAGTTAGTCCCAGCTTAAAGAAATCAACAGCAAACAGTGAGGCCAGAAGAAAAACACGCGTTCGTATGCTGAAACCTTTTCCACATGACTGTCAGCCTGCTAATACACCTGTCTGCTTCACTGCAAAAGCTGCAGTGCTCTTAAATGTATTTAACAGTGTTGTGCATGGCTCTGATCTACCCCTCTGCAACACTGTGTGGTCAGAAGCTGACCTCAGTCACCATGGGCATGAGTGTCAGTGCAGTCAGTGGTTACACACATCTGCAGTGACTTTTAAAGCAAGAGCTGGTGCACAAGTTATTCTCTGACACTAGAAGCCACATTCAGACCGTGCTTCATTCACTGTCACACGCACTCACGCAGTGATGAGGCATCATGATGATGTTTAGGATCCAAGCACTAACCTTCCATTCAGCAGCTAATGCCAGCCACCTCCTCCTGCCTGAGCGACTCAGGCAGCACATGCGGGGGAAGCTTGTGTCTAACTAGATGAAATGATTGGTATAGCAGTCTTTTGTGAACTAACATGAGGGCAGAGGGATAGATGTGATCACTGATCATGCTTTAACTCTGTTAAAGCACTCAGAGCCCCGCCTCCATGTACCTGACGCTCTCCGAGCTCTCAGCAGGCTGCTGTTCCTGTCCAGTTCTGTCCTCACAGCTCACAGGCGCACTTAAACATCTCAGAACAGCATTTTATTCAAATCTAATTAAAATAGAACTCAGCGTTACTAAGTATGGTATGTTCAACCAGTATCAGTAACCTGCCTCTAGTACCTGTTAATACTTTCTTTGTATGTAGTCTTACCTTAAGTAGAGTCAACACTCTTTATTTATCCAAAGTAAAGAGACCCGGTAGATGAACTCCTTATTCCTTATTATGAAGGTGATCAGTTCTCCACACTCAGCGTGTGACTCAAGTTACATGCTTCCATTTTCAAAATACTAAGACGTGAGCCGAGTGGGGAAAGTCCGACAGCAAGTGACAGAACATTAGCAACATGGTGACAGAAGCAGAAGACAGAAGTGCTGACAGGGTGAGGGACTACCAGAAATAAATCACTTCCTCTTTTCATCACGCCTCACTTTCAAACTGCTGTGGCTATTCTTCAGCAGAGAGCGTTTTGAGCTGAAAGAAGTGTGAATAATTTAAAGCTGATACTGCTGGATTTTTTTTTTTTCACAAAACATAAAGGCTGCATTTTCCTGTGAATCTGCACCAACCCTGCACTTCCTCTCCCTTTCAGTTCATCATTTTGTAAAATCTCCAGACACAATAACACATGAACGCTGTTTTCATACAGTCTCCTGCAGCATCCCACTGACCAAACATCTATGAAATCTACTTTAATTCCTTTTGAAATTACTTCACATGCAGTCTTTTGTAATGAAAATAAATCAGTTAAGTGAATGAATGAGTGACCTTGCTGTGGGTTGGAGGAGCAGCCTCACAGTCAGACAGCTCATCGTAACTCTCAAACTCACTGGAGCTCCAGCTTTTGGAGCCGAGGTGATCTTCAGGTCTCTGAATGTCCTCATAGATGTCATCCACATCTGCAAACAAGTCAACACACAGTACAGGTTACAAAGAAGAGTTAGCAGCTCAGCTATCCCTGTTTTTTGTTTTTTTGTGTTTTTTCTTCAATTCAGACCATTAACACCGCTTTGGGCTTACCCTACCCATTACCTGCGTGAAAACTGCAGGTAAACATTGACTCGACCTTTAGGGGTTCATGTGGGGTCTGTTTTTAAATCTGCTTTTTTTTAATAAACATATGAACAACAGCATTTGGAAAGGCAGCTTTCAGCTTTTATGCCCTGAGCCGCTCTAAACTGTTCTCTCTGGGGTTTCACAGAACTGTGTTGCCAACAGGGAAGCTGCACAGCGCCCTCTGGTGGACAAACTCTATGACACCAACACTCATGGTTGAAGACAATTTCTCCCATCTCTTTACTCATTACATTTTAACCCATTACACTGGTCAACAAAAAACCCTTTTTTGTCTGCTACCTGAGGAAACACGGCTGATTTTCACTAATTTGGGTACGCTGATTCCAAATGTGCTGATTCCAAATGTGCTGATTCCAAATGTGCAAACAGAATTTCTCGAGCACGTCAGGATCTTGAGTTATGTAACTATGCCAATAAATGCCAACCATCAAACTCGACATCAACGATTTTATTAGAAAAGTACAGCATGAACACAAAGCTGGTGAAAAACAAAGACACAGATGGGGCTCCAGGATTGCTCAGGGTGTGAGCAGGTGGTCAGCGCAGGTTCGAGTCCCAGCCTGTCGCCATCTGCTGCGTGTCTTCCCCTGTTTCTCTTTCCTGTCTATTTCCACTGGAAAACTATCAAAAAAATTTCTTAAAAAAAGACACAGATACCAAAATCAATCATACGAGGAATCTCAAACTAATACAGTCCACAGTTAGTCGGCCTAAACAGTTCAAAGTGTGACAAACACTTGCTCTTGTGCTTCACTGAAGTTTGACGCTGTAAAAACCAGCAGCAGTCACCATCATGTCTTTGTTATAGCGCCCCTGGTACCTGATCTCCATCTCAGAGGTATCCTGATGGAACCTTTCACCATGCTCATCGCTCACATCACCCAAACTGGGTGGAAAGAAATCAAGATGAGAGTGAAGGAGGCGAATCTTCAGTGACGTTCTGCAGCCCATGTTTGAATGATTCGAGCATGTTGTCAACTAGATCTTCATAATTTGTGGTAACTCAAGAAATTCTGTCCCACCTGAACAAATGATTCCTGTGCTCTTAGTTCAAGCTTAGATTGAAAGCCTTTGTCTCTAATAAGCTCACAGACTCGGGGTCCATCAGAGATCCAGCTTTGAGCTTGGCATCACTTTGGACCGCCCCAGAAACACGATTCATCACTGGATGTAGAACTAAAACTTTGTTTCCATCTACTGACAGATTAAAGTGGTCACTATAAGAAACTGCAAATTTCTGTCATCATTGATCCTCAATATTGGCAGTTAAACTTTAGCTGATTGAATTTTAATGACATATTTGGATTCAGCCCCAAAATCACCCAAATTATTGTTAAATTCTCTTCAGTTTCAAAATTAGAAAATCTTAGCACACTCTACATTTGTGTGAGAAGCTCCAAAACAGCTAAATATTGATATGTGCATAACTCAAGAAGCTGACGTGCTAGAGAAATTCTGATTATAGATTTGGAATCAGCACACCTGAAATACCTTATATCAGGTATTTTTCTCCAGGTAGCAAAATCATTTTTGACCAGTGGAATAAATGCCCATAACAGCAAATAGCTAATATTAAATAAATATTAAATAAATAGCTAATATCGTCCCATCAATAAATTGATTATACTCTATGATCTGTTTGCCATTTTATTGTATTTTATCTAGCCTTATCTTGCTTTTGTGATTTAGTTTATTTTCAATTTTTAGTTTAATAAATAGAAACGTTTTTTTGTGATGTATTCTTATTGTACTTACAGGTCATTTCAAATTGTAGTTATTTCCTTGATGGTTTCTGACATTAACTCCTATTAAAACAACTTATTATTGAACATGATAATAATAATGCATTAGACTTATATAGCACTTTTCAAGGTACTCAAAGACACTTTACAATTTCATGCACTATTCATTCACACCTCAATCATACTTGGTGGTGGTACTGTAAGCTGCTAATGCAGCCACAGCTGTTCTGGGGCAGTCTGACAGAAGTCTGCCAGTTCGCACATACGGCCCCTCCAACCACCACCAAACACCAACACCAACCACACAACCACATCACACTTAGGCGATGTGGGTTAAGTGTCTTGCCGAGGGACACAACAACAGCATACACTCAGACGGAGACTCAAACCAGCAACCCACTGCACCACTGCCACCCATGAATTTGCTTGCCAACATGAATTTGTTGTATCACTTCTTGTTAAGTTAGTGAGTAAAGTTTATCCATCCATCCATCCATCCATCCATCCATCCATCCATCTTCTGCTGCTTGGAGGTGTGAAAGAGATGATTTATCTCAGCCAGTTAACAGGGTGTTACAGTAATCTCAATGCAATGACACAAATGCGTGGATAATTTCCTTCAGTTAAGCCAAGGAGACCATGCATCACTTGTTCCTTAAATGAAAGCATGGGAACAAGAAATCAATTTAACATGTGAATCAAAGCCCAGAGAGGAATCAAATAATGAACCAAGATATTCAAACACTGGACTTAGCAGATGAACAAAAAGAAGCAAGAGCCTGACTGATTTTAGGACATAAATTAGGAGCAGCCAGAGGTGGGAAGTAACGAAGTACAAATACTTCGTTACTGTACTTAAGTAGATTTTTCAGGTATCTGTACTTTACTTGAGTATTTATTTTTCTGACTACTTTTTACTTTTACTCCCTACATTTTTACACAAGTATCGGTACTTTCTACTTCTTACATTATCAAACAGACTCGTTACTTTTTAACACGTCAGGGAGAAGTTTGCGTTTCCGGTCAGTGCGCCGTCAGTCATCAAGCGATCTGAGCCTAAACGGAGGAATATTAACAGATAAGAGACAATCGTACTGGCGTATCCTCCATCGGCTTATCGGGTACAAAGGGATTAAATATGCAAACCCATATAATTAATGTATCATTTATAGCGCTATAATCGGGCCGGACCGAGTCCGTAAGTTGCGCTGCGGCACATAAACAGCTTAGCTAGCACTGCTGAAGAGGAGCGAGCATGAAGGGAGTAACGTGTGGCAGGTAAATGCAACGTTTCTAAATGCTCAACAAATATCAGCAAACACACAAAGTGTGTGCAGTTTGTCACACAGTGTGTCTGCTAGCTAAAAGAAGAGCTGCTGTATTTCAGGGAGAGCAAAGAGAGAGAGGTTCACTCAGAGATGGAGAAAGAGGACAGGAGAGGAAG